>NC_056737.1:251395632-251408132 GCF_019279795.1 Protopterus annectens
ACCTACCTGTCAAAAGAAATTAAAAACATTTTAAATGCCACAAATTCTCAGCTCACTCAACAGATACATGCATAAGAAGTTGTCTAGTATTCCCTGTATTTCTCTTCTCTTTTCTTCCCATGAACAATATTTTAGTTTACTGCTCTACTTTCCATTCGTTTACCTTTTCCACTCATGATTTTTACCTTCTGAGAAAGAGTATTGATGCATTTAATCTTAAGTATGTCCACTTTATATTTCAGGGCATTTATCATTGCCTGCAACACTACATAAATGGAATTCATTCATAGTTTTTAATTTTGATAGAAACCCTGAAGATATGAAAAAATGCAACTGATAATCCTTCTTAGACATTTATTTATGGAATAAGCATGTTAATATGTTTCTTATCAAATGTTTTCTCTTCCTAAAACATATGCCTACAAACGTATATTCACAAAGATGTACACTCATATTCATATGTATGTTACCAATGTGATTGGTCTTTTTAACACAGATCAGAAGTGCTTGTTTTCATATTGTTCTTTATTGCTAAATATTTAACAGCATCAGCTATACTTTTACTGTTTATATAAATTATATTAAAGCTGTTTCTTACATGGTATATCACCCCATATCTTAGGGAAACTACTGCCGTGGTTCATTAGACATAAAATAAAACATGTCCAAATCACGTACAAAAAAATGTAAATATTTGTAAGAGTTCAAATGAAACCACAGACAAAAGTATCTCAGACAATGTAAGTTTGTTTGATTTGTTAACAGCTTCTCTGTGATTCTTTATCATGAAACCATTACAAAAAGTGGAATCCAGGCAGTGAATTAAATAATTTGGTAATAAATATTACAAATGACACATTTAAAAGCCTGTCTTCACAAATGCAATGCCATGTTTAAATATACATACATACATACATATTTCATAGAGCAGAAACTAATTAGATTTACAGCTTTGAACTCTTAACATACAGCAAACATTTTGATGTCTCATGATTATGTGCAACATAATTTTGACGCTATTAACTACAGCTGCTTCATTCATCTCTCGTGACCATAGATTTTTGTGGTGTGCAAATCTTTCCTTAAACCATTTAATTGTGCAATTATTTTTGGAAGGTTTCTATAGTTTTCTGAATCATTTAGGCAGTGTCCACTGCCAATATATTTTAAGCCCAAATACTCAACACATGTTTCCCCCAAAGATTATAATAAGTCTAGCTTTAGTCATTTTAAGATAACAAATTTAAATTTTAGATGTTAAATACACTCCCTTATTACATGGAAATGCTGAGTTGAATCATTTCAACTTATATTAAAGATATCCCCTTATTACACAGTAAGACGTTGTCCTGTTCGATTCTCAGCTATAGCGTCTTCTGCATGGAGACATGCGTGAATGGGCGTACCTTCGTTGAAGGTTGCGCGTCAGAGCTGGCAACTCAGCACGTAAAAATCTACTGCCAATCATTAGTGGACCGGAGTCCCGCTGTGGCGACTCCTAACCGGGAAAAGCCGAAAGACACAACAACATGGGAATGCATAGTTTAATCAATTAAATTTATATTAAAACTCGGATAATAGTAACTGGTCAGTTTTGGTTTAGTTGCAAATTGTGGCTATACTAACTTTGAGATTTATGTTTCTTTGATGATAAAATATTTTTTTTCCTTATCCACAATGGTGAGCAGTTTTGGAGTTTGTACATATAGAATCCACATGGGAGTACATTCGGGCTTGCCCACTGCAGAAACACGTCCTGTTTCCTTTTGTAAAGATATCAACTTAACAGGACCAATACTGAGAGGTGAGATATTCTACACTTTGATTGGTTGTCATGGATCACATGTGTATGCCCTTCTGTCTTGGATTTATTTGGATTCTTCCCATACCTCCTCTAATTACATAGCACTTATCTTCTTAATACAGCTTCTATTCCCTTTCATCATATTGCAGATCACTTGAACTTCCTCCAAAATTATCCCTGTAACAGTATGTTGCTAAGTATATACTCTAGGTACTAAATGGCCAGCCAATGTTCCCCTTTTTAAAACTCATCATGCCCAACTTTTCTCATAAAAGGCCTTTTTCTACATTGCTCCACTGTACATGATTTATATTTTTCATTATTCAAGCTTAATATCACTTGAATGAATTTGCTACGGCCCTCTTACCATCTAAGAGGAATAAACCATCTAAACATGAGGATTACTTTCCCATCACAAATCTAAGACCTAGAGCAAACATGAAAAACACAAACTTCTCTGATCCATAGACCCTTTTCAATCATAGCTTGGGTGCAGCTGCAAGAGTAAGATGGATATACAGTACAGTCAACTCGATGAAAAGCAAGAAATGTCATTTTGTAGGATAAAAGAACTGTGACAACACCAAACAGATAATAGTAATAATAAGAAAAATAGCATTTTAACTAAAAAAACAAAAAAAAAAAAAACAAAGGCAGCAGTTTGCTTCCTTCAGCTTTACACAAAAAAAGACTCAAAAGTGAGGTAATAGCCTCAAAATAATGGTGCAGGTATGAAAACAGCCATCATAAAGCACAGTTTGACTTGCTGGTTTTTAAACAGACAAAAATGTACTCAAGCTTTCATGTAACAGACAAAAACAAAGACTTAATTTTAAGTGCTCACTCCTATTGTCTGATGAAAAGAAATTACTGGTGTGACTTCTGGACAGTGTATAAGAATTCCAGAACAAAGACCTTTAAGGAGAAGTAACATTCCCAATAAGATACAAAACTTTTCTTTCACACAGGTCAGCATTCCACATAATCTTAACTAAACTGTCCCTTACACAGATCTCTCATTTTAAATATCCACTTAGCATTACCACAGTAATATTAAAGGAGAGTCACCCCTAATAAGGCAAGACAGGCCAAATTCATAGTAAAAGTTCAGGGCTTATGCTACAGCCATTGTACAGCCCTGTCACTACACAAACTGTGGGGAGTGATTGGTATCTGGTCTTGGTAGTGGTTGGAAAGGCTCCTGTATCAGCCCATCCAGCAAACTAACAAGCAAACAAACAAACAATAATAAATGAATAAATTAAAGTGTGCTTTCTGGAACCCATGGGAGCGTCACATCTTTGTTGAATATTATTCCTGATTCTTCTTCTTCTTTCGGCTTTTTCCCAGTTAGGGTTCACCACAGCGGATCACCTGTCCACCCATGATTGGCAGTGGAGTTTTACGGTGTCGAGTTGCCAGCCCGGCACCCAACATTCCACAGAAGGCACACACATGCACACACTCACACCTAGGGCCAATTTAGAGTGTCCAATCCACCTACAGCATGTCTTTGGGATGTGGGAGGAAACCGGAACACCCAGAGGAAACCCACGCGACCACAGGGAGGACATGCAGACTACACACAGAAGGCACGCCAGCCAAGAATCGAACCGGGGAACAAAAGGTGTGAGGTGGCAATGCTAACCGCTGAACCACCATGGCCGCCCTGAATATTATTCCAGATTACCCCACATAAATAGGCTTTGGTCTGTTCCACCTTTTGTTACTTCTGTGATAGCCTTATCTGTACAAATAAAGGTTCACAATTTAGTATTTAGACTTGCAGAATGTATTTCTCATTACTTTTCTGTAAGGCTTAAATTATAACACACAGACACACACACACACACACACACATGTGTGTGTGTGTGTGTGTGTGTGTGTGTGAGTGCGTGCGTGTGTGTGTGTGTGTGTGTGTGTGTGTGTGTGTGTGTGTGTGTGTGTGTGTGTGTGTGTGTGTGTGTGTGTGTGTGTGTGTGTGTGTGTGTGTGTGTGTGTGTGTGTATTTCTCTCCATGACTGATAATGCTTAAGCTCACTTCTTAGAGCAGGGAAGCTGACCACTATCATTCAGGCAGTCACAGAGCAGTTGGTCTCACTGCTTGCATACTACCTACCTACCTCTTATTTGCTGCCAGTGGGACGGTGTCTGCATCTCCTTAACCTGCGGAGCTGGCTGATCATGAGACAGGGTAAATATGAAGAACATTTCTACCTCCCCATACCAGGGAACAGTACAGTACAGTACACTCCACTCCTCAGCAAGCAGCCAGCATCATGCAGGGTCCCCCCTTTTCATACATTCTCTCATGCACACACACTGCCAACCACATGCTATAGAGGATTACCATAATCAGACTGAGACCATCAACTCCAAGCCCCCCACTCTGTTGCCATTCGATACAGTGTAAACCTCCACTTGCACGGGGAGCAATCAATCCCAACTGTGAATGAGTGATTCATTGAAAGCACCATTTCCACTCCCTGTCTAGTTTTTCCAGCTCCTGATCTGCTATTTGAACTTGTATCATCTAGGTCAAAATCAGGACTTTGTTCCTCTATATCACTGATGAGTTCAAATATTAGGACTCTAACTACTATCCAAAGACAAGCAAAGGGAAATATTTAGCCTTACCAGCATTTTAAAACAATCCTTTGTAGCAGAAAGATTTTACCCCCTGTACTGTTTTATTTTCCTTTTTAAACTAAACATACAATGCCCTTTTACTTGAAGAAAGCTTGTTTTCTGTCTTAATCTTTAAAATCCACCCCTATAGCTTTCATTTTTTATTTGTTTACAATCCCCCATGTCAGATTATTGTGCTCTTCTGAACATTTAGAGTACATAAATCAGCAGAGATGGCAAAACAAGCAAACGAGCCAAGACCGTTACCTGTGCTAATTGATATTTCTTTGATCCTTTTCTGCCACATAGACTTACTAATGTCATAATCAACCCAATCTGCATTTTCTTCATTTTTATAAATCATAATTTTTTTTTCTGTGATCAAACTTTTTTCTTTTTTCTTTTTGTTTATCAATTTGAAGACATCAGGTTAGCAGATGATATCCAAAAGTATCTCCCACTTTACGAGAAAACTTCCACTACATATCAAGTAGCACTCCTAGCACCTTCAAGGTAAATCTCGACAACTGAATAGGTAGCCTCAAATTCTTCCTAGGTCTGCCCTGTATTGCCTTCCTTGAGATTGGAGAGAAGTTTTGAAAGTAGGTTATTTTCTAGGCTTGTAACAGTCTGCAGACTGACTCCCAGTACTTACCCACACCCATTTAAAGTGCTTACATCCAATGAATCATATGATAATAAATTCAAATGAGGTGATGAGATACAAATGAAAGATGTAATATATAACTGTTTTAGTGCATGTAACCTGTTCAAAATACACATTTGGTTGGGTGTTCCATATTCTTTATGCTATATGAAGTAAATGCTGATTAATCTGGCCACATGCAGTCTATGCCCATTTCTTTATTTAGGCATTCTTAAATACTATATATAATATGCTGTCAGAAATTATCAAAATAAAATTTTGCAGTTTGTGTAAACTGGAAACTGTGGCTCCAGAAATGTATCTTATTTCTAACTGCATACCTCTCAACCTCTTAGCCCAAGAAATCTGGACAAAGCCTGACATAATGGGGAGTCAAAGGCCCAAGAATAGGGACACATTTTAAATATTGCTGTTATAAACTTAGAAAGTTGCTAGAGTAACAGAATTTGTGTTAGCATGCATTTTCTGAAGGATATGAATTCTGAAACTGAAATGCATGTCCTAATTTAGTGATTTTAATCCTTAGATCAAACCAGAGATTTGTCAGAAAAACATAAATTTTATGAGGAACAGACCAAAAATATGAGACAAAAATCTGGACGATTGAGGAGTATGATTGCAAGTCAAATATAAGAGAAGTTACAAAAGGTACACTGTGCTGTTTCTGCAAGTTACAGGGAAAGAAGATGTGAAAGTTTGTAATACTGTTGAGTTTTGAGATGAAGAAAAAGAATATTGGTGCAATTAGACAACATTTTCAGACTTAGTGTGAACTAACACAATCTTCCCTATGTTTGCCACAGTTTTTCAAGATGTTACACAGTCTCTGCGAGTTAGTTGATGCATTTGTTATTAAATTAAAGAGTCAAGCCAAGGACTATGAACTCCATAATTTATTAGTTTGAGACAAAGCTGTGCATAGTATCAGAAATTATCAGTTGAGGAATGGATCACTGAGAGAAGCAGAAAGAATATTAAGTAAACAGACCGATATGTGCAGAGTGATTACATTATCACAATTAAAAGAGCTCACAGATGAGTTTGGTGTGTGTATGTGTGTGTGTGTGTGTGTGTCTGTACAGTAGTTCATGAGACAGTGAAGTTGAAAATCAGGAAAGACAGAGTAAAATGAATCCAAAAAGCTCCAGAAAGCATGAGAAGCATATCTCTGATAAGTTCTGCACAGGCTGGGGTTCTATACATGACAAGACATAATGCCCTCTCAGTATGATTTCTAGATAGCATGTAGCGACAGCAGGGACAGAGAGGTATCTGAACTGAGAGAATCACACCTTAAATGCTGTTAACTTGATAACATGATAAAGAATCCTTTCAATTAACTCATTTTAGTACGAAGTAGTATTATTTACCGAAAAGACAACCGTCAACTATTAAGATAAACAAGGTTTTTTCTGAGGTGAATGTGCAAAATGTAAAAACTACCATTACACTTAAGTGCTTGACTGGAATCTACTCAAAGATTAGGAATAAATCCCCTATACTAACCCAATAAAAGGAAAAAGTCAGAACTCAATGAGTGTTTATTTGTTGTTGAAAACCATTTAACTGGCTACACGTGACTTTGCAGAATACTATCACTCTGACACATGCTTCAGCTCTGAATATTGTAGCTCTTGCCCTTTTACAAAGTTGCAACTGTTGGCGACATCCTGCAATGGCATTAACATGATAGTAGAGAATACTGGCACTGAGAAAAATTTGCTTTTGAAAATTTAGACGTGCCAGTTCAGGAAGTGGCAGGATGTGGAAGAAGAAGAATGACTAGGGTTTGACTGCTCACCTCTTCCAAGGAAGGAGGGCATGACAGATAAACTGAGGCCAGCGGTTAGCACATGAACCATAGTGGTGATGTTCAAGGCCAAGTCAAGAACTGGTGCTGCAGTATGCAGGTGACCAAAAGATAACTGTATCCCAATATAAGCTGAGGAAGATGCCTCACAGCATCACTGTGCACCCACCCATCAATGTGGGTACACAATGATGCCTCACAGCTTTGTTGTACAACACATGGGGAGCATCAACCCAGCATGTCATTAATAGATATGGTTAAGCTGCAGTTTGATGGCTACTCACCTGAGCTCATCCCACTCGGAAGTTCACAGTGATCGGTACCCAGATAGCATGCACATTTGAGGTGATGGTCCCCTGTGAGTAGGGCTTTCCTGGCTGTGAAACTGTTCCCTGGTAGAGGTAATACAGCATGAATTGTGTACTATGAGAGAAGGGGTAATCATCTCCACTTAAGCATCACACATGGAGCACAGTGGTTACTCACTGCAGTAAGACTGAGTACAGTGCCTTACCCTACCATGTACCACATAGCATTGGTAGGCCATTCTGTAGTACAGCAACCCTGCATCTTGTGAGTATTTGCAAATCACATTCATAGCTCCTTTATTACAACTATTCAAATGTCTTTGAAACAAACAGCAGGTTAATATCCATGTGCCTCAGAAACTATTATTACAAGAATACACTGATGATTTCATCCATCGCCATTGCAATAAACAACACTAATAATTGTGCAAAACATTTAAATTTCCAAGTGATTCAACATCTTTTAAATGCTTTTAGAGACAATTTAGAGCAAAGAAAAGTATATCTGGAATCAATGTAAAATATCTTTAGTGCTTATCTACCCTTGGAAATAAAAAGTGACAATAGGGCATGGCACCATCTGTGCAGTTACTACTCGGAAAACTATGACACTTTCTATCCCTTACCTAACTACCTTATCATTTGCATGGAAAAGTATTAACTAAAATGTAACAAATACCCATGAAGCAAGACCTCTTATTCAACACTTACCTAGTATTCACTGACTGAAGGAGTTTTAAAAATGTATCTTTGGGGACTACATTACTCAAGTGTGATTAATATGCTTTTGCAAAGGAAACATTTAATTATACTCCTGCAGTTTAAATCAAATGGCATATTATTTACTATCTGCACCTAATGGAAATGGTTTTCTGTTACTTTAAATAACCACATTTATTTCATATTTTACTGTCCTTATATTCAAGAAGTCAATATTATATTTCACTTAGAATTATTGCAATTTAATTCTGCAAATGGGGATGTAATGCAATAACCATGACTGAGAAACTTTCTTTTTTTTTATTATGACTGTACTGAATTTTGAAATAATGGTTTAGATTCATGAAGTAAATGGTGACAGGAATCCCATATGTTTATTTAACCAGAGTGATTATTTAAACATGGAACATATTATAATGGAGGAAAAGATGTCACTATCTTCTATTGTGACATGTGAAAATATAGAAATGGTGCCATAGTGTTTTTGGTCACATTTTCTTCTTTCAGATTTTCATTTCCAGTGGTTTTGTCTTGGCCATGCCCTGTATACAAAGTATGGTTGTAGCATTTTCATCTTTTAATTGCTTCAGTGTAAAACAAACTTTCGGTTTAGGGTTTTGATAAATTACATTCATAATTAGCCTGGATGTCAGCCTTTAAATGTGATAGACCATGTGTAATAACCATTTTAGCTACTGGATTTTTTAAAATTTTTTCAGTAACTATGTCTCAATAGTAAATGCTACAGATCTCAGCACACTACTTAAAACATAACTTTAGAAGAGCTAATTAATTCTGCTGCTTAATGGGAAAGCTATAAAGTCTTGTGACCATATCTGGTCACTGCATTCCTCTGACTGTACAATTACATGCAGTAAAGAAATGTCAGTGTTAAATGCAATATATTACTTTTTAATGGCCCTTTTGTGTAATATTTAAAATAATGCAATAAGGTTGCTGTGCTTTAGTCTGAGGGTTTTGTGCCTATATAGCAGAAGGTAAACAATTTTGAGGGAATTCTAGATCTTTATAATTATACATTACAGGGTAGATATGAAACAGCCTCCTGTGAATATCACTGGCTATTTTAACAAATGTCAGCATTAAAGATATTCATTTTCATTTCTTTTTAATGATTTAGTAATGGTGCACAGGAAAACTAAAAATAATGAATTGTTTACACCTAGATTCATGGGTTTGTACCAGGCTAATTGCCCTTGTGGGCTATTTCAAGCCTAGGTAATTATCCCATCTGAGAATCAAACCTTGGATCTGTAAGGTGGATACCTCAACCATTATGCCAGCTGTTAAACATGACATAAAACTGTAAACAATTAAAGGTAAAGACACAAACATTTTATCACACATTCTAGAACTTACTGAGCATCTTAAGTGTGGTAATATTTTCTTATAGCTTTCATTGATCCTGTACAGGTGGCTTTACATCTGAGTGGTTAGAAGGTAACTTCAAATTTATATAAAACGTTTATTAGAACCTGTTTTCTGCATTCAAAATAAGTATTTTTTGTTTTATTAGCACATTTTATTTCATCACATTATCATAGTCTTAAATCAGTTCCATTTATTTTTATGATATTTGCAGGGTTTAGATAATTATTAATATCATTTGAAATATAGTCTTTTTCTAGTATACTGCCATACCTCTTGACCACTTAGTGCAAGAAATCTGGACAAAGCTTAAAATAATGGAGGTACAAAGATGCCAAAGCAGGGACAGATATTGACTATCACTATTACAATCTTAGAAAGTTGCTAGAATAAAAGGATTTATGTTACCATGCATTTTCTGAAGAATACAAAGTCTGAAACTGAAAATGCATGTCATAAATGAGTGACTTCATTCCTCAGTGTTTTACCTGAAAACCACATATTTTATGAGAGACAGACCAAAAATATAAGGCAAAAATCTGGACATTCTGCAAAAATCTGGACAGTTGAGATGTTTTTCCACTGCCTATGTTTTATATTTAAAAGTATAACTAAGGCTGGTTTCCTTGCAGCTATTAATTTTGTTCAATATTATTTTGGCAAATTACTTGTAATAGCAAATAAATAAGTTTAAAGGCAAGTTGGACAAGAGGATTCATAAACACAGAATGCAGTACCATAAGTGGACTTTATGCAACGTCTTCTAGTATCTAGTCTTCAGGTGATGGAACACTCTGCTAGATATACCATGTGCACATGCACAATGCAGCATCATTCATATGCCCATACCTGTCCACAGCGTGCAGGAACTGTCTAACTGGAGAACAGCTGTACAGGTAAAATATAACCAGTAGTCAATATTGCAGCACTATGGTACTACTACTAAATAATAGTATTTCTGTTAAATAATACTCCCCCAAAATAATATATTGTATTAAGAGTTTATCTCTTGTAGGGTTGACTGCAAAATATACATTAGCTAAGCATTACCATTCCTGTACACATTTATTTTTCAAAGCCATAGGGCAAGATTCCGAAAGAATTGCTCTTACTGTAAGAGACTAGATCAGTGTAAAGCATATCTATAAAAAGGCTTACACCAGGGGCCAGATTATTAAAAAAAAAATAAATAAATAATCTCAATGGTTACTTACACTGACAGCAAGTATTTGAGAATCAGGCCCACTATCTGACGTTGTCCTTCCTGTTTGCTAACTGTCTATCCTACAAGTCCCATAACTGAGTAACTCATACCTTTTGCCACTTTGGTTATTCATTTATCTGTTTATTTGTATACTGTTCCATGTAAGCTTTTTTCAGGCACAACTTTGTTCATAAGCTGAAACAAACAAAATGCCTGGCACTTCTTGGGAATTGATATATCATATGATTAACAACTCTCATCTGAGATATTTAGGTGATAGGTATCAGCATATTTCCCATGTCACCAAAAAATGATCACTAACTTGCTTACATCATCATTTTAAAGTTCTAGGAATTAGTACAACTAATGTCATTTACAGATGTAACGTTTACTATATTCAAAATCAAATAAGCTAAAAACTTCAACTGTTAATTATAAAGTGAAGAGTGCAATATAGCATGCAGGTTTTTACAGAGTGATTAACTGTCCTCATAAAAGCCTTTTAGCATTTGTAAATTGGCAAGGCAACATATACAAATACTTTTTCAGTTTAAAAATCCAATATTAATAAGTTTGAAACAATAAAATAATGGATATCTATCAATAAAATTATGGTTATATATGTATAAACACATATACATATCTCTCTCTCTCTCTCTCTCCATATATATATATATATATATATATATATATATATATATATATATATATATATATATATATATATACACACACACCCACACACACACACATATATATATATATATATATCTATATATATATTTTTTTTTAATATAGTTTCCTATCAATAACCCGACACACAGGTGGTCAAGTCAACCAATGCCCAAAACCATTCCATGAAAGTTGGAAAACCAAATACAGGCATACTTTTTATTTATTTATTTATTTATTTCAGTTTGGTTACGGGGAAATCCACTGGGCCAGTGGTGTGCCCATTTTCAGTGGAGGCCCAGGGAGAAAAGCTCCAATGAGCAATATGGTTACAAGGTTACATAATGCAATGGTAAGTACATACATAAATGGATACAAAGGTTACATAATGCAGAGGAAAATACATATATGCAATCAGGTACAGGGGATAAATTGGCATTGAAATACAATTTTGACATAGGTAGCACAGTTTGCAGGTATTTACATTCAGGACAGTAGGTTTAGATTGACTGGACAATACATATATATGACTTACTTGATATTTACAATATATACAATACTTGGAGTCAAGAGAGAGAGAGAGGATGCTTAGTCTGAGTATGTTAGCTTGGGTTTAATTAGGATAATAGAAAAGAGGTAATAGTGCAGAGAAAAGCAGGAGAATGAAGAGCTCAAAGGGGAAATTCTTAAGATAGTTATGTAGGGTGAAAGCAGGAGCATTTACGTTTAGTGGATAGGTAAGAGAAAAGTAGGGTTTTGAAGGATTCAGAGTTAGGTGTAGTCCTGAGTGAAGGAGGGAGAGAGTTCCATTTTTTTTGCCAACAGTGAAAGAGAGAATGTGTTGGCCTGCAGGGCGTTTGGGTTTGTGGACAGAGATTAAATTTTGGTGTTCAGATCTCAAAGATCTGATTGGGATGTAAGGGGGAAGGATGTTTGTTAAGGCTGGGCATTTATCTGGATAGAATAGTAATTTGTGGGCAGTGGTTAGTTGGAAATAGTCTAGGAGGTTTGGGAGTTCCAGCCAGTTCAGAGATTGTAGGGTTAGGCAGTGGTGAGTAGAGGTTTTGGATTAAGTTGCGAATTTGGAGATTTTATAATAGCAAGTTTCGAGTTTAGAGGTGTTGGAAGAAGATATGTTAGTTAGTAGAGGGGCTCCATATAATAGAGAGGGTAGAAGGTAGGTATTAGCAATAGTTTGCCTTTATGGAGTTGGAGAGAAAGCGGTTATTTCTATAGAGCATGCCTAGCTTTTGATGGGTTTTCTTGATGTTTTGTTGGATGTGGATATCAAATTTAAG
>NC_056737.1:251415632-251443132 GCF_019279795.1 Protopterus annectens
TGTTTTTTTTTTTGACATCTGTTGTGGTTAGAGGTCTATCATTCTTCAGAAAACATCTGCAGCTAGGTTAAGGACACAAAAAGGGTTGTTTAAGTTAGCAGAGAATTCCATTTTGTAACTCCTTCTGCAATACATATGTCCACATTTACTGGCAAATGTCTTAAGCCAATCTCATCTAGTACCCTTAGGCTGATCTGGCACTGTTCAGTAATGACACCATATTTACCTACAAAAAAATACATTTCCTTGCCAAGATGACATAAGAGATGAACACTGAGTTTAGAGCTCAGACTACTACAACATAAGGTTGTAATTTTGAAGCCATCCTGCTAATCATTCTGATCTTCTCTAACAATCTGTTTCAACGAGTTCTTAATTTTATTTCTTTACATGTATGGATTTGTCAGCCAGCTGTGTTGTGTTACACTGTGTCTGTATTATTTTATTTTAACCTCTTACATTTTACACTTTAGCTAGTCTGGCCATCCTCAGAAGATCCGGAAATTTGGTCTGCAGTACTAGAATCTCAGAATTATATCAATTTGAAAATCTAGCAACATTAAAGTGAAAGAACATCTGTTTCCATGATTTTTTTTCTTACGTATAGCTCAAGGGATGGTTAATATCTGAAGCTTGAAAATTCAGGTTAATTGGCATTTGACCCAAACAATGATGTATATCAGCAAAATGTGTAGCCTTTAATTGTGAATGAAGAAACTGATTGGATATACTAAGTTTTACGCAATCCTTCTCACAATGCTGTAGATACAAAGTCCTTCTGCAAGAACAGTACATAACATGTCCACTTGATTTATTATGAGAAGGGGTTCTGTCTGAGAAGCTTATCACATTAAAACAAATTCTGAAGCCTTTAATCTGCACTTAACCAGTTAATAAAATGGATGCTAAGCTGTTATAATTAGTCATAATTACTCGTATATAAAATATTTAAAAATGAAATTATAAGGACCTAGCAGTCACAGAAGTAGAACTAAGTTTGTAAGATAAACTGTGGCTTTACTAAACATACAGCTCTTTTTCCGTATCATTAAAGGACAACAACATATCACACATAACAGACTGGGGGGGGGGGGGTGAAGTAGTGCTTTTGTGTAATGTTCAGCTAATCTTTTCTTTCAAGATTCATTGCTAATCTGAGTCAATCTGCCCACACTGGTTACCTGAAAGAAATTAACTACTGTAAACTACTCAATAATTCTAAGGGTGGCCACGGTGGTGCAGTGATTAGCATTGCAGCCTCACAGCAAGAGGTTCCCTGGTTCAATCCTTGGCTGGGGTGCCTTCTGTGCAGAGTCTGCATGTCTTCCCTGTGGTCATGTGGGTTCCCTCTGGGTGCTCTGGTTTCCTCCCACATCCCAAAGACATGCTGTAGGTGGATTGGATACTCTAAATTGGCTGGCTGTGTGTATCTTCTGTGGTAGGTTGGGCGCCTGGCTGGCAACTTGATACTGTAAAACTCCACTGCTAATCATGAGCAGACAGGTGATCTGCCGTGGTGACCCCTAACTGGGAAAAGCTGAAAGAAGAAGAAGAAACTACTCAATAATCCTTGTTACACTTACAGTTAGTTAACTGTCATTAGCCACCTCCCAGTGAATACTTCATTCATTCATTTCCTGATATCTGCTTTATTCTGTATGGGAACATGGGGGCGGGGCTGCATCCTACCCCAGATTGCACTAGTAATATTACAGAAATTGGTCAAAGGAGATACCCACTGACAGTTTTGGAGGCTTGACAATTTAACTATGAGCTTTTCTGAGGAATCGGGAGGAAAACAGAGCCTTAAATGAAAATCAATCTGAATGCAGGGAAGGCATGCACAAAAGGTCCAACAGCCAGGAGCCAAACTAAAGAAACAAACACTGTGAGGGAGAACACTAACTACACCACTTTTTGTTCACATAGTCCTGAAAACTTAGGTGGTTGACACTTCAGTCACCTAGCTCCTCCAAGAACAATGTGAATGGAGAATCCCCCATATGGACTTCAGGAAGTATACTCTACTAAGGAATGTAATGTCTGTCATTATTATTAGATTTCACCTAGTCACAATTAGCTGTGTTAGCATTCCTAAACTGTTTTAAATATGACTTACCTCCTTTCAAGTTTCAATATCAAGTCAAATCACATTTTAAAACAGTTCCTTATTGCTGATAAACTGCTTACTGAGTCATGACCTACTGTGTGTGTGTGTGTGTGTGTGTGTGTGTGTGTGTGTGTGTGTGTGTGTGTGTGTGTGTGTGTGTGTGTGTGTGTGGTGGAGACACTGCCATACCTCTCAACTGTCCAGATTTTCAGATTTCCAGATTTTGCCTCATATTTCTGGTCTGTTCCTCAAAAAAATTGTGGTTTTCTGGCAGATCATTAAAGATTGATGTCACTAAATAATACTAAATAATGACAGACATTTGAGTTTTATACTTTATATCCTTCAGAAAATACATAATAATGCAAAACCTGTTATTCTAGTAACTTGCTAAGTTTATAGGAGAAATATTTAAATTCTGTCCCTATTTTTGGGCCTTTATCCTCCCATTAATTCTGGATTTGTTCAGATTTGCTTATACTGAGAGGTTGAGAGGTATCTACATTTGCTTGGCAAGAAAAACAAATGAAAGCATATTAACCTTCTACCTCTCTCTCAGTCCCTACGTTTGTCACTACCTTTTCTGTACCTCTCCCATTTCATTTTGAATGTCTATGAATTCCCTCTCTAACTGTCACACACCTGCTGAGATCAACCCTCATATCCTTTTCCTACTCTTTTCTATTCTGCTAGTCCTTCTGATATATTTACAGCTCTCTCAATCAAGAAATACCTTCATACACCCAGGTAGAGGTTAACCCCTACAACCAACTGCCTTTGACTCCTCCTCCTCCTTTTCCTCCTCCCCCCTCCTCTGTCTTTCCTGCTTTGGACGATCCTTTCACATCTCCCGAATGAGATCTTGAGCACTCATATCATGTTCCCTCTGTTCCATCCAGATTCTAGTAAGAGGAGCTCCCGCATCACCGGACTCTTGCCATTTCCTTCCCCTTCCATCCCACACATTCTTCTGCTGGCTTCTTCATGAAGCCTTCCAACAGTTTGCCGTGCCTTTCCTACTATGCCTTCCAGAATTGCACATAGTACAGCAGCAGGTTTTTTCACTGATAACATTTTTCCCTGTAAAGCTAGGTGTTCGATTCTGACCTGTGGTCACTGTCTGTAAAGAGTTTTGCATGTCTTCTCCGTGTTTCTGGATTTTCTCTAGATTGTCTATTCACACAGATACAGGCATAGACACACACACACACATGCAAACACACACACACACATACCCAACACACACACACACATGCACACACACACACACATGCAAACACACACACACACATACCCAACACACACACACACATGCACATACACATGAAGACACACACATGTACACATAAACAATATTTATAGCTATATGTCATGGTATGGCCTGACTAAGGCTGCGTAGGGTGAGAGTAATGTATTCTTTGCTGTTGGACTTTATCCACCAGAAGATATAGAACAGCATTCTGTTTGCTGCTGACACTTCCACCCCAGTCTGAACCTGATAACCCTGCCAGGTGTAAATAATCCACAAGACAAACTATTCAAAAAGAAGGAAGAGGCAGGCAATGGTAATTTTAACTGTTTATATAAAGAAATTTAGCACTTTCATCAAGTAACATACACTCAATTTCATCAGATAAAGGTTGAAATAATACAAACCATTGTATATAAAAATAAGATAATGTCACATGTTTGATTCCCCCCCTTCCCCACCTATCACCTATGTTGCATCCAATTAATTATTTAAAGCTGTATTTAACATTATATTAATGATACAAAGAATTGATTATGTTAATTACATTTTTAACACAAAATTACTTTACACAAGCATTTGATATCCTTCAGCCAAAAGAAATTATATATATATATATATATATATATATATATATATATATATATATATATATATATATATATTTATAACCTGATTCAAAGCCAGACCATATAAAATATGAATGATGGTTAACATGTTCCCTACTTGTTGTTAGCATTTGAGACTCCTCAATTTCAATACACAGCCAAGGGAACATATTTCATTCAAACCAGGTAAAGCATAGGACCTTGTCCTTAACTGCTAAACTAGTTCTTTTAGTTCAAGCTTATAACCTAAAGGCCCACCCCTAATATCAAATTCCACTTGGTCAATGATCCTAAATGTGAATGAGTGGCCAGGATTTTCTGCTACATGTTTCGCCAGAGCATTCTCAGTTTTAACTTTTCTGATGTTGTAAAGGTGCTCGTACACCCTTTCTTTAAATTTATGCTCGGTCTTGCCAATGTAGAACCCCATGCAAGACTGGTAGGAGGCTAAATATGCCACCATAGCAGAGTTGCAGTTAAATCTCTCCTTACTTGTAAAGTCAACATCAAGGATGTTAAACTTGCTACCTGTTTGTATATATCTACAGTACAAGTAAGGCTCGCATTTGTACATCCCCGGGGTACGTGTAGTCCTTGAGGGAGTAGTTCTAAAAGATTCTTCAGTGTAGTACCCCTCCTATATATATATCACCCTAGGGCATTGTCCTAATTTAATAAATTCCTTATCAAACTGGAAAATGCGCCAATTTTTTTGCAGAATATGTTTAATATTTTCTGTGTCTAAACTAAATGTAGTAATAAAAGCATAGTTATAGTCCAACCTTGGGCTATCACCATTTTCACAGGGTGATGTATCATTCATAATGACACTTTCACCCATGTTGTTTAAAATGGCTTTAAAATAACCATTCGCCCTTTTATTTTGGACTTCCTTAAGTACATTTTTCACTATATGTTTTGGATATCCCCTATTGATAAACATTTGGACTAATAATCTACATTCACTTTCAAAGTCAGTGGTAGTGGTACACATTCTGGTGGCCCTAACTAGTTCTGCTTTTATTGTGGACCTTTTTTGATGTTGAGGATGGGCACTACTTTAATGGAGATAGGAATTACAATAAGTCTCCTCACGATGTATTTTAGCTAGGTATCTTTTATTGGACGCATCTTTCCTTAACTCAACATCAAGAAACGCTATTGTGTCCTTGTGGAATGTATGAGTAAATGTCAAAAAATTTGTCGTGCTGTTACAATAATTCATAAATTCCTTGAATGTACATTCATCCCATTTAAAAATCAGAAAGATATCATCCAAAAACCTGGTGTAAAAGACAATCTCACTCGTAAATATATTACTTATATTGCGCACAAATTGATCCTCCCAAAAGGCCATAACAAGATTAGCAAAACTACCGTCTACAGGGGATCCCATTGCCACTCCACTGTTTTGTAAGTAAATTTGGCCATTGAACAAGAAGAAGTTGTTAGACAAAATTATGCCCATAAGCTCAGCTATTAAGCCTATTTCTACTGCTGTTGCCCCCCTTTTAGCTAGTAGTAATTCTAGCCATTAAATGCCTACATCTTGTGGAATTACCACATATAAGTTTTTGACATCGATGTTTGCAACATTATAGTTCGGGTCAAAGACTTGTTTGTTAATTGCATCTAAAAATGATCATGAGTCCTTGCAGATGTATGGTTCCTTTGCCACATATTTTTTCAGTAGACTATCTACATATTTTGCTAGAGGATAGGTAATCGAATTTCTTCCATCCACAATTGGCCGTAAATGGGGGTTATTTAAGCATTTATGGATTTTTGGGACCCAGAAGATTACAGGTATTTTAGGGGAGACCATGGTCAAGTAATTAGTTAAATTTAAATCTATCCTGTTCTCAATGAACAAGTCATTGACAAAAATCCTTATACATTTATATGCTTGATTTAACTCATTTAGTGATACTTGTGTATAAGTAACTAAATTTAGCATATTCTCCATTCTCCGTATATAATCAACATGGTTAAAGAACACCAATCCACCCCCTTATCTGCTTTTACAATTCTGACATCTGCTTTCCTTAAAGTATTCAGTAAGTCCCATTCATTCTTGGACATATTCCACCCTTCACTCCCGTTTGAGTTCACACTTTTAATTAAGTTGTCATGGTTAACCAATAATTCCCTTAAGTCAATTTCCAACATAACTTCAAACATGTTTAACAGTGGGTGGAGATGTGGGTTATATGTACTAAATACTTTAAAGTCAGTGTTCTCATATAATCCATGATTAAATAACTAACTCAGATTAAGTTTTCGCATATAAAGTTTCAAGTCTATTAGTACTTTGCTAATTTCCATCTTTTTAGCCGGTACAAATGACAACCCTTTAGACAGAACATTCACCAACTCGGGCTTAATATAATGGTAAATACAACCCTGCCAGGTGTGATCAACACCCCAGAGCCGTTTCCTTCCTTTTCAGGTCCAGTCCTCCACAATTATATTTTGTACTATAATTAGTGTAGCTGAAATATAGTAATTTCATTTGTTTGCAGTGAAGCTCATCAGTTACCTTTTGACCACTTGGACAGTCTTCACAAATCCTTCCCTAGCCTGTTTATCTCATCCCCCACTGCTGCACCTGTGTGTATGTCCTCATCATAGAGACTGGTCCATCTTTAGTTTCTAATGTGTGTGTGTGTATATATATATATATATATATATATATATATATATATATATATATATAAACAAATAATTTAAAAATAGTGATACCTGCTGTATGCCAGCTGTCACTTTCATTATTCCTGACATCATCCCTCTCACCACAACCTTCAGTATCCTAAACTAGAATCATTTAGTAATCTGCCTCCTCGGTATTCATCCTGAATCATTTAGTAATCTGCCTCCTCAGTATTCATCCTGAATCATTTAGTAATCTGCCTCCTTGGTATTCATCCTGAATCATTTAGTAATCTGCCGCCTCAGTATTCATCCTGAATCATTTAGTAATCTGCCTCCTCTGTATTCATCCTGAATCATTTAGTAATCTGCCTCCTCGGTATTCATCCTGAATCATTTAGTAATCTGCCTCCTCGGTATTCATCCTAAATCATTTAGTAATCTGCCTCCTCAGTATTCATCCTGAATCATTTAGTAAGCTGCCTCCTCAGTATTCATCCTATCTCTACCCCTCCAGGTTTCTTAGCAGCTGCTTCTATAGGACTGAGGGAAGGACCTTGGGAGGACTTTATAGGTTCATAGGTAAGTACTAGGCTAGCTGCCCTCGTAGAACATTTTAAGCCTAGCCAATTTCTCTCAGTGAGAATCAAACCCTATCTCTCGTCTGTGAGGTAAACACCCTAACCATTATGCCAGCCCCCAACCCTGGGTAGACTATGTTTAGTGGTAATTTCTGGTGAAGATCTTCTCTTACCTACTCATAACTCTTTATGGTTGTTGTCCTAGAGATTGCTGACTTCTAGGAAAGCAACCAGCCTGTCCTCAGAATTCCTTTCATGACATTCCCAGCCACTGTTGCTCTGATAAATCTGCCACCAACTCCCCACCAGATTTTTTCTGACCACAACTTGTACCACACAAATATTCCCTCTGTCTTGGTATATCTGCCAGAATAACACTGGGCACATTCTTGAGGACCGTGGAATGCAACTCGTCTGGTCCCTGTGGTATATCATCCGTAATGGCTGCCGGTTACTTCTTTAACGTCTCCCTTTCCATTCATTTGTTCATAGATGTATAATAGGCTAATGACACCGGGATCCTTATAAGCCTAGTCATCCACCCCAAATATGACCCACAAATCTGATATATATAGGCGTGGTTTATTGACCACCTCTGTTTACCATAGACGTAGGTGCCATATCAGGGTGAAATTTCCAGCTCCATTATCTGGTCCAAGTTCCACTTAAATGGAGTTGGGGAAGAATTCTGCTTCACATGGATGGGCAGCCTATTCTAAAGAATGGGGATTCTCTGAGAAACTTATCTGTCTGTCCAACATGTTCTTTTTATGTTGCAAGCAAAATGTTTTTTTTTTGATCTAGCAGTTCTGATCAAAACAGGGTCCAGGGATGCCCTGTATGCCAGGCAAAGATCAGCTCTCAGTAGTCTGTATGATATGGAGTAATGAGAGAGCTTTGAGGTGATCAGTGTAGGACATTGTGTTTACTCTCTGTATTCTTTTTGTAAAGAACCTTTGTGGGCATTCCATTTGCTGCATGTGTCTGGTCAGGTACATATCAAAAAGGGCATTATACTCTATGATAAGTCTGATGAGGGCTGAGTACTGTGGTACAATGACCTCTCTGGACCTAGATGCCATGTCTTTTCTTGCAAGTTGAGCAATATAGAAGTTTTTTCTAACTACCTTGGACACATGTTGGCCAAAGGCTAGGTTACTATCTACATGAGATCCCAGACCCCTGATTAGTGAATCAACTTTTAGGGATGTTTTATTGATGATGTAGTTACCTGAGGTGGCTGACTTCCAAAAAGGTACTATAATGCAGTTCTTGGCACTGAATTTTAAGCCATGGCTTTGGCACCAAGCATTTTTTTGTGTTACAACATCTTGAAGGGTGTTTTTGTCTTGTGGGGAGACTGCTCCCAGTTTGCAATCATCTGCAAATTGGTTAGCTAGAGGCCTTTGACATTGGCTTTAACATCCAAGAAGTAGGAGGTAAAGACTAGATGCCCAGCACAGAGCCCTGAGGGACTCCACCAGTAACCAGCCTCTTTGTGAAGATGGCCTCACCGATGCTAACCTCTTGGGTCCTATCCATGAGTCAGCTATATATTCAGTGTATTATAAAGAAGTTTAGCCTAGTTCCATAGGTTTGCCAACAGTGCTTGATTGGAGTATTGTATCAAATGCATTAGCCGGATCTAAATAGCCAGTATGCATCACTTTCCTGACCTTTTCAAAGAATAACACCAGGTTCAGTAGGCATGACCTTCTTTTGACAAAGCCAGACTTGGAGAGATCCAGTGTCTGAAGGTCTCCTATGTCCTTGTTGATAATTTCCATAATAAGTCTTTCCATGGCATTGCAAATAAGACTAGTCAGACTAATGGGTTTGTAGTTTACAGGATCTGTTGAAGGTCCTCCTTTATGAAGGGGGATGACCGTCACAGTCATCCATTCTTGTGGCACAAAGCATGTTTTAAGACTATAGTTAAATAGTGACTCCAGGGCCCCTGATGAGTTGTATTTTAGACTGGGAGACGTCCTGGGATGTTATTGGGGCCCTCTGTGGCCATGTTCTTAGCTTTAGCTAGCACAGCCAGTACATGCTCCCTAGTTATAGTTGAAGAGGTTATGTTTGAATGCATTTCTTGGGAGGGGGTTGGAGGTCAGAGGGGGGTAAAGCTGGAACTGAATTAGTCCATTAACAAGTTAGCTATATCATCAGGCTCAGTGAATGCAGCACCATTAGCCACCAGTTCAGCACATTGCTGTGAACTGCCTTTGAGGTTTCTGACATAGCTGAATAAGACCTTATGGTTATCTTTCACCTTGGAGGCTATCTTAACCTCAAAGTTGGCTTTGCTTGGCCTAATTAGTCCTCTTAGTTGCCTATTTTGTTTGATGAGAGACTTTTTTTTATCTTTATGGGAATTATTCTTCCAGAGTTTTTATATATATTTTTTTCCTTTTGTTGTATATCCTATTTAATTTGGGATGCCACAGGGTGGTTTGTTTCTGAGGCTGGTTCTGGGATTACTCCTGGTAGGTACAGCAGTCTCTATGCAGCCACTGACATGGTTGTACAGAGTTTCTGACAGCAATTCAGCATAGGCTGCTGTGTTCTCTGGGTTTGGAGGGGCTTTGAATGTTGAGAAACCATCACTTAATGAAAGGTAGTTTGCCTTGGAATAGTTCCTAATTGTTACTAGTTTCACTGGGGCTACAGAGTTGATTTTGATTTCAAAGGAGACAAATTTATGGTCAGACATTATCAGAGAGGAGTAGACATTGGGAGGTGCAGTACTGTCCCATATTTGCGAGTATGAGTTCCAGTATGTTGGAGCCTCTGGTGTTTTTTTTTTCACTATTTGGTCAAAGGTGTTTGTATTTACAAAGTCCAGGAATCTCTATGCCTGTAGATTTGAGGCAATGTAGGATTCCC
Organism: Protopterus annectens; assembly: GCF_019279795.1. NCBI lineage: Eukaryota > Metazoa > Chordata > Ceratodontiformes > Protopteridae > Protopterus > Protopterus annectens. Next base: position 251,425,719 of record NC_056737.1, read on the forward strand.
AGTCTATGGAGGGATATTTAAAGTCTCTCATGAGTAGGGTGTTAGGTTAGATGGTACGTATCTCCAGTAGGTACAATTATGCACTGTGAGCTTCTTGGGATATGGAGGTGAGCTATAGCTGGCTAGGATATGATAAGGGATATTGTCTATGGTGATCTGCATGTGGAGATCATCCTGTCTGACTAACCTAAAAGTATCCTTGTTATGGATGTATGTTGTGACACCACCCCCTTTAGTCCTTGCCTGTGCAGCTACTGGCCTAAAAGTGTGGAAGGCACTGAAACCTTGCACTTCTGGAGTGCTCACTACCACTTTAAACCATGTCTCAATAACTGCACAGATGTTGATATTCTTGAAAGTCAGGAGGACCTGGAGGTAGTGTAGTTTTCTGTATAGGCTCCTGACATTATGAAGTAACACCTTGAGATTCAGTTGAATTGATTTTGCTATGTCGGTAGTTTGTCAATTTGGCATTGTTTAAAAAGGCATTGAGGGGATGGATAAAATTTTAGCCTCTATTTGAAAGCCTAGAGGGGACATGTGCAGACCATCCTTGGCAAAGTAACAGTGTCTGTTAACTACATCATCCCAAACTGACAGACACTGGATCCCCTTAGAATGACACTAGAAAGACAACCAATTGTTAAAATAAATCATCTTTTGCTCATACTGTGACATCATCCCCTGTGATGGTAATATCTCATTCAATGCTAGGCTTACACCAGCCTGTGACACAGTCTGAGATCTCTATAATGTCTCTGTACATATAGTCCAGGAGGTACGTCTCAGGTCATTTACACCTGCATGGACTATGATGGAATCTTACTGGTTCCTATGACGTAATAACTTGAGCCAGTGTTTGATTTGGTAGATTTTGGCTTCAGATAAGCATCTAACTGTTATCTTTTTCTTGTCCAGCCTGGTTAGAGGGCATCAGTATGTCTTACAATGTAGTCCCCTGTGATGAGAGCCCTTGGAAGTGTATTTTATTGTCTTAGCAGCTTAGTGTTTGGGGCTCCATTGGGTGTAACTGTATGTGTGGTGTTAGGTGTTCTTTATTCTGAATGTCTTTGGACTTGCTGAGGCATAGCTTTGACAACATATAGTCTAGGCAATATTTCTTGTTTAGGAAGATTGTTTTTATGTGAGCAGCATATGTTAATCTATGTGTGCATGGTGTGCTATGTGAGGTGTGTGGTTTCAACAACCTAATGTGTGCTTGTATATGAGAATTTAACCTACAGTGGCATTGTGTAAGTACACCTCTCGTATACTGTGTCTGTTTCTTTAAGGATTAAGTGTTTGCTTGATAAAGATGAGACAATTGTTACATTGTTTCAAGATGCCCGAATCCACCAAGCTAGCTACAGAAAAGTTGGGAAATTGCATATCCATACTGTTCGTTCCTTCAGTTGGTGGGCTATATGGGGTGATGTATTGGGGTTACAAGGCTATCAAGAGTACCTTGTTTGTTGCACTCTAATTTAAAGAGTGATTTATGGGGCAAATTATGCTAAACAGTACTAAATTCTAGTACATTTAATGTTTACATAATATTGAATTCTACAAAATCTATAGATATTGCCACTTGACACACAGCTAGCTCCTCTAAGCTTGTCAGCACAAAAGGTATTTGCTCTATATTTACTTCTTTAAATGGTACATTTTTATGGATCTATAGGGAAAATTTGCTTTCTAGAAAGGATCTATGGAAAATAATGAGTGGGAAGAGTACTAAAATAGCTTATAGAACAGACAATAGCAAGGAAAGAAGTGAGGGAAGGACTTCAGAAACAAGATTAACATAAGGAGTGGAGGAAGGAGGCACAGCCTTCTAAAACTACAACAGGAAAGGTTGGGATGGATAGCAAAAAATTCAACGAAGAAGCAGGCTAATTAATGAGTGATCCAATCAAATAAAGCCAATATTGGAGCTCTTTCCAGAAACTTTAGCTTAATGTGTCAGTGGTGGGTAGGGCAGAAACAAAGAATAGTGGAACAGAAAAGCACTGGAATGCAATTTTAAGCAGGAAAATGATAATCGGAACAAAAATATGTAAGATCAAAACTGGAATGTCAACAATTGAAAAGCACCAAAGCACAAATCCTGGAGCAGAAAAAGAAACATTACTTTCACTATTAACATTGCCACCTGTCCCATTATCATGGGTTCAGCTACCTCATCCCACTGCCCACTTGGTAAAGAAATGGGACATTAAAAGTCCCACTTTTCAATCACACTGAATTGCCATGGAAAAGCCGGAAATACTTTCATTTTTTCCACTGCAATTTGGTTACCTCACCAACAGTGGCCAACCTGGACCTCCAGGCAGAGCTGTTCCCTGTTAGGTCTAGGTGTTGTAAATCATGCAGCAATTGGCTGCAAACTCATAAAGGGGAAGGGGATTCAGCCAGGAAGTGCCCTGCAAACAACGCGGCTGTAGAGTGTTTTTTAATTAGCGCTTCTGCAGCCGCTCGTAGAAGATTGGGATTTATCTTTTCTTTCTGTTTGTTTCTTTACATCTACAGCCAGTAAACAAGCAAAACTTCATTCAAGCCAGCCCATACCTCTCAACTCTCCAGATTTTCACAGACTGCCCAGATTTTTGCCTCATATTGTTTGGTATATTCATCATAAAATTTGTGTTTTTCTGGCAATTCACTGGGAAGATCTGAGGACTGAAGTCACTAAATAATAACATACATTTGAGTTTCAGACTTCAAGTCCTTCAAAACATGTATGTTAACACACACCCTGTCATTCAAGCAACTTTCTAAGTTTATAAGAACAATATTTAAAATCTGTTCCTATATTAGGACCTTTGACCTCCCATTTTGTTAGACCTTCTCCAGATTTCTTGCACTAAGAGGTTGAGAGGTATGAGCCAGCCACTCAGCTAGTCCAACAGGCAAGAAGCCAGCCAGCCACCCCAGTGGGCAGGAAGCCAGGAAGCCAGCTAGCCAACCAGTCCAGCAGGGCCAGAGCCAGCCAGCCTGCTAGCCGCACCAGCAGGGCTAGAGAAGCCAGCCAGCCAGCTAGCCACTCCAGCAGGACCAGGGAAGATGGGCAGCCAGGTAGCCACTCCAGCAGGGTCAGGGAAGCCAGCTAGCCCAACAAAGACTGATTGTAGTTGTAAGTACAAATAGTATTTTATGGATCTAGCTTTATAAAAATGGGAATGTGGTGTTTTGTTTCAATTTAACTTTTTAATGCTTCGATGTAAATGGGGTGCACTGTACAGTATTTAAATCTGAATAGTGATTATTTTGAGATTTGCAAGTAGTAGTTTTTAAAGGTATAAAAAGTATGTGTGTGTAATTTAATCTATAATTGTTGTATAGAATGGTTTGGAAGCATTTTGTAAAGGCTAAAATGTGTATACAGAAGTTTTTTTTTATTTCTAGTGGGGGCAATCTTCATGGATAAATGTGGTGTGACTGATATATTTCTACTGTTATTGTGGCCATTTCAGGGTACTTTGTATTTACAGATGGAAATGTTTTAGGGCAGTTTGCACTTTCTGGGTAAAAATGTATACAATTTATTTTTTAATGCTGTCTTCAAGAAGTTAAGATGTACTGCTTTAGGTATTTTTATAGTGGTTGTTTAGCAATGACTTGCAAGAACTACTTTTAAAAGTGAAAATGGGTATGTGTGTATAACTTTATTTTTTGAGGGGACATGTTCATAGGTAAACATACTGCATTTTGTATTCTACTAGATATATGTTGTTGTGGCTGTTTCAAGATAGTTTGCTTAAATAAGTTTAAAATGTACTGATTTGACTATAATGTGAATGTAGTTCTTAATTGCTGTGTTCGGAGATAAATGGGGTCAATGGGGTCTGCTGTACATTTTAATTCATTTTAGAGCGGATTTTTCATGATGATTTGCAAGAAGTGCTTTAAAGTGAAAATGTGTATAACTTTATTTTCTTGGAGGGATGGAGTCATATTTCGGTGGTACTCAACTGCATCTCCTTCACCTCTGCTGTAGCGATGTCATGGTAGGGGGTGTGGCCAGTGTCATATTGGCCACACCCCATGTCCCACTTTGGCCTGCTTAAAAGGTGGCAACCCTACTCATTACCAATTTCTACTACAGTTTAAGGCACTAGAATATCTATGAATTTACCAGTAGCAGTGTTTATGGATGAATATTTATTGAAAAAAATGCAATAATAAATGACTAAATAATACCCAAATCTGGCAGCAGTCCACAATTCTGTCACAACAATGAATGAAACTACAAGAATAAGGCCCAGCAGGGTTTAATATACAAATAGTTAACTTTTACATGTAATTTTACTTGTGGCGATAAAATAGGATCATAGGATCATAGGAGGGTACTAGGCTATTGGCCCTGAGGCCCTTATAAGCCTAGCCAAGAGTTTACCTCATGTTTAGACATGTCAGCACCCAGAGCCCCTGTCCAGCAGGGACACAGGTGGATTCCCAGGAGAGTATTTTCTGTTTCCCATCCAGTTATCCAGGTTGTGCTTAAAAGGAGATAATGAGGTACTCTGCTTGACATGGAGTGGGAGTCTCTTCCACAGACGGGGGAGTCTCTGAGACACAAATCTGTCCCACCAACAAGTCCTATTGATATAACAGACCAGGTTGAGGTCACGCGTACTGGTTGCTCAAGTGGAACTTGACTTGCAGATATGCAGGAGTCCCATCAAGGCGGGGTCTGAGATTGCTTTGTATGCCAGACAGAGGTCACGTCTAAGGAGTCTGTATGAAACTGAATAGAGGGACAGGGCTTTTAGCCAATCTGTGTAGGGTAGATGTTTGAGGCCCTGGATTCTCCTGGTGAGGAACCTCTGTGGTCTCTCCAGCTGCTGCATGTGCTTTGAGAGGTACATGCTGAATGGGGCGTTGTACTCAATAATTGGCCTTATAAGGGAAGAATACAGGGATTTTATGACCTCATTGTCCCTGGATGAGATACTCTTATTTATGAGGTGGCCCATGTAGAAAGCTTTCTGTACAACAGAAGCAACATGGTGGTCAAAAGTCTGGTTGCTATCAACCTGAGTGCCAAAATCCCTCACTACTGATTGTGTACTTAGGACATTGTTATTAACATGATAATATGTGAAGACATCACTCTCCTTAAAGGGGATGATGATGCATTTTTTGACATTCAGCTTGAGGCCACATTTCTGGGACCAGTCAATTGTTTGGGGGAGACCCTCTTGGAGGACATCCACATCACTTGGGGAATTGATGACTGTGCCCAACTTGCAGTCATCTGCAAACTTGGTCAGTCATAGCCCACTGGTTTTGGCCTGCACCTCAGAGAAGTATATCCCAAATAACAGAGGCCCCAAGACCAATCCCTGGGATACACCACTCGTTGCAGGTCCACTGCTTGAGGTGGCTTCCCCTGTTTTGATTAGAAGGGTTCTATCAGTGAGCCCGTTTGCTACCCATCTGGTAACATATGGATTCATGCCTAGTTGAGAGAGTTTATTTACTATGCCCGAGTGGGGAATATTGCCGAAGACTTTGGCCAGGTCAAGGTACGTGTGTGCACCATCTTCCCCTTGTCCATGGCTTTGGTGACTGTCTCAAAGAAGTCAACCAGATTTAACAGACATGACCTCCCCTTGACAAAGCCAAACTGTGTGGGGTTGAGTGTTTGGAGGTTGCCAATGTCCCTGTTAATGAGGTCCATAATAATCCGTTCCATGGCCTTGCAGATCAGGCTAGATAGGCTGATGGGTCTATCATTTCCTGGATTGGTGGACGCTCAACCTCTGTGTAAAGGGATGACAGTGGCTGTCCTCCACTCGGCTGGGACAAAGCCAGTGCTCAGGCTTTGGTTGCATAGAATGCCTAATGGTGCTGCAAGTACATCCCAGAGTTCATGTAGGATGCAGCCTGGGATGTTATCAGGTCCCATGGAACCTGTATTTTTTCATTTGAGAGGGCAGTGATGATCTGCTCCCTAGAGACAAGGGGTGGGGGGACAGGTACTGAGGATGTCCTGATTTACCTATGGGGGGACAGAGGGGAGAAGTTTTCACTGAATCTGTCAGCCAGTAAATTTGCTACATTTACAGCATTTGTGTACATGGTGTCCTTGACCACCAGTTCTGAACAGATCTAGCTGCTTTTTTTGAAATTGGGGACATATGTGAAGAAGGCCTTATGATTGTCTCTAGTAGATGTGGCCAACTTGGACTCAAAGTTGGCTTTAGAGGATTTCACTAGTGCTCTTATTTGCTTGCTCAGGCTAAGGAGAGATGGCTTCCAATTGCATACCTGCTTCTTCTTGGTCCTGGACAGCAAGTGCAGTATAATGTAGAAACAAAATATTTCCACAACTGCTAATTAAGACTAAGGTCTCAGAACAAACTGAAAAGTGCAAACAAACATGGAAAACAGCAAAAAAGAACAAAGTAGTATCACCACAAAGGTCACTATAACTGCAACTTAAATACTTAAGCAGAGCTGATTGTAGACTATTAAGGTCTATGTTCACTGCTCTCCCAGCTCTAACCTCTCTCCATCTGTCTCCCAGCACAGTACCTACCACTGTTTTTACTTTATGAAGGCTGAAGTGAATATTCATTCAATACCTTTGCTTCTTCTCAGTTTTCCATGATCCGCCTCGCATTGTTACTCTGTCTGTCCATGTCTGTACTCTTTTTACCTTTCTGTTATGTCTCAAAAAAGCCTTTGCTTCCTTTCCTGACACATCTGCCTACTCACATTCAACTTACTCTATTGCTGACCTTATCTTTCTTCTTGCCTTTCTGCTTGCCTTCTTGCAATATCTTTCCTCCACTTCCCCTCCTTTCCTTTCTTTCCATCTCTTTCAGGCCCTAAATCCTGACATAAACAGTGGCTTTACAATCCCCTTTATGCACTATGGCCTTCTCTTCTTTTGCCTGTTCCACAAACCTTTGTATATAGCACTGAGCACTCCATCCCTGATCCATTCTAAAATATATTTACTGCAGCATCCCCACACGTATACCCTAAACCGTTTAGAACGTAAACATGTTGATTACCAGTGCCTTCACCAGGTCATTCATGGCTCCCTTCACCTTGATTAAGACACCATATAGTATACTATTATTTTGATAAAGTACTGTACTATGGCTTTATAACATTTGGATAATCATCATAAAATTCAACAAGCACAGACACTAAGCATATCCTTCTACCATTTAAGAAAAAAGACCTCTTGATCCTTATAGGAATAAAGTACACTTGTGTAAAATCATACCATAACAGTAGATGTCCTTTTCTTCACTGTTGCAGTGTTCTTTTCCTAAGGAATCTTCTGACAAGGATACCCCAATGTCAGGTCTGTATACCAAAGCCTTTTAGTTCTCATGCACTTCATCTCCATCATCTATGGCTTCCTCCACTGCTCTGCCTTCACTGCTCAGGTTTCTATACTATACAGAAGTACTAGTCACATCACTTTTCTGTCCCAGTCCCCTTCAATAAACGCTTCACCCCAAATGATGTTTGGCAACCTTTATTAAACTTCCATACACATAACTTTATTGACCAATATTATTTTTTAATCACAGCATAAACATCCTTATACTGTTATTAATCACAGCATAGACATCCACGTAACTGTTAACTAGGGCAACATGACCTTGCTCACCCTGACTGTCCTTACCTCCACTCACTTATTTTACTTATCAAGCAGTGTCTAACTGCTTGCTCTCTTTTCCCAAGTTATTGAAATGAACATCCAACACCAGAGAGTGAACAGAAGAGGGACAGGCTTGCCCCTCTTCTCTTACCACCAGTCTACCAGCCTGTTCCCCCTCTTTCCTACCAAAACCTCCAACAAAACCTTCCAAACAAACCTAACCATATATTAAAAAGGGGTGAAGCCAAACCTCATTCAGTGTATTTCCTCCTCTGTGAACCATACTGGATCCCTGTCATCAACCTCCCAAAGCCTTATCATATAAATACCCAAAACAGCTAATTGCCTAAGTGGCTGAAAATAAACCGATGATCCCTCTCTCATGCCAAGTAATACCCATACCCTTGTATAACCTCTGTAAATTAAACAAATCTTCATTTATCCTAATTACCAACAGTAGCTTCGTAATTATTCCCAGATCATTACCTGCCAAATGTACCACCAGAACTCTAAGAAGTCCAATGTCACCTAAAACAAAGCAAGGTCAGTTGTATGCCATCACATCTAACTGCAGCCCCCTTTTTCCACCCAATGGATATAATAATGACCAAAATGAGATTTCCTTTTCTAATACATCAATTGAATAGCAATCCTGCCATTAAACCCACTAGCCATTGTAAGGCAAGAAAGCATTTGCTGACCAACAAACCATCCTGTTAATGACTTCAGTACATACATAAAGCAAATGCCACACAGACTGTAGCCCAGTGAGCCTCCATTTACCAATACCAATCCTCACAACAAAACCTACATTGTCAATAGCCAATGTCTGCCAATCTTCACACTATCAAACCTACACCAACCCTTCAAGCATATGAACCACCGCCCACAATTTGGTGAATTCACATAACCCTGTCACCTGTGCAACTATACTAATCACAGCTAAATCCTCCTTGACCAACTGAACTGCCTCACCTTGTTCCTGAGCCTGAACCAACTAACTCAACAATCCTTTCCACCAATCTCCTTCCCCAAGCAGCTGCAACACGAATTTAACAAAGCTAACAAACCCTACCCTATGCTTTCCTCATAAAAGCTACCCCAGACTCCTGCAGCAAGCACCTAATCCTCCTAACCCAACTTGACACACCTTGTCTAGCAGCACCAGCAACCCATACCACAGCCATATTAACCAAGTGAAAATGAACCCAACTTGTCTTGCTAAACCCAGAGCAAAGTTGGGAGGGTGGCCTAATGGTTAAGGTGTTTGTCTTACAAACACAAGGTGTGGGGTTTGAGTCTCACCCCAAATGGTGATAATTGGCTAGGCTTAAAATGGCTCATAAGGGCAGTTAGCTTAGTACTAATCTATGAACCTATGAACCAACCAGATTGAAACTAACTCCAAAATTCAACATCCCTCCCAACCCAAGGGTTCATACTACATTGTCGAATGACAACAATTTCGAATGCTCAGAAGAGCAAAACTGCCAAATATCAAAACTTTTATTGTGGGGGGCTGCGCCCCCCACACCCCCCGCTAAATATATATAAACCAACTCCGAGATCGCACTACAGTGAGGAAAAGGCAAATATTCCAATCTTCAATGTACTGCGATCCTGCAATCTGAACTTCAATATGCGGCGGTTTCGCTCTTCTGAGCATTCAACGTTGTTGTCATTCGACCACGTAATAGGAACCCCAACCGAATACCTCCTGCCACATTTGTAAACAAATGCAATTCCCCATGAACAACCCAATCTGTCTGCCAAAAACTCAACAACATCCTTAATCCACTGCTTGTCCTTGGATTTCCCATTTAAAGCTTTTCTTTCAATGTGTCACCTTCACATCCAGTAAAGAAACAAACCCTGGACTACATCTGCTAGGAGTCACAAAACCATGCCTTGCTTAAGCTTTATAACTTCAGCCTAGCCAACAGAACATCCAGTTCCTCACCTATCCCCCAAAACACCCACATACCTACAATGCTCCATCAAACCCCACCTACTCTTAAAAAGTCATACATATAATGTACCACCTCCTAGCAGCCCAAAAGAAAAAATATCAAACAAACCCAACAACCTACCCGTCTCCCATTCCTACTCCACCAAACCTTCACAATCTTTTCCTTCCTTTATAAGAGGTGACGATTCCTACAAACCGACCCACACCCTACTTGATTCAATAGAAAAGCCTTAAGAAAACCACATGAATTAATTCATATGCATCTTATGAATCATGAAATGGCATGAGCAGCTGGTGCAATACCCACAATACCCATACATGAATGGCAAAATGCATCCCCTGGTTTTCCCTTTGACCCATGAAAGGACACCCCTTTTCTCTACCCCCAAAAATTCCCTTTACCCCAACTACACTGAAATCTACATAACAACAAAGATAGTCTACACAATTCAGGCTGCTGCAAACTCAATTAACCAACAAGCTTTCCTGTCTGTCACCTGCACAGCTAAATATATACCCACACACTTCACACAAGTGTGTGAAACCTACACACCACCCACAAACATACCCCAGTCCCACCCCCTTAACTTAGCAAGAATGGCAAGGCCAAGGCAGTATCCTTCTGCAACCAAACTGCCATGCAATAAATGAAATGTAACACCTAAGGAAACGTAACTCCCAGTTGTCCCCTGTCACATAGGCACAAAGCCACTAAAGCCTCCCAAGCCTTACTTTACTGTTTGCAATTCTTGAATCCATCAGACAAACCCCGTTCCCATCAAGTCATTCAAATATCCACACACTCCCCATTCCAAACCTTTCCTCTAAGTAAAAGCAGTAGGTGAAAGGGTCAAAAGACCCTCCTCCCCCCTCCCCCCAGGGCTTGCTTATCTAATCAATCACTCAGCCAGATCCCAAAGTCCAACCAAACCTCAGTTGTTATGACTCCACCCCCACCTATGGATGACCCCAAAATCCCCATAATTAAACCTAAGCACCTGCTTCACCATGCCCCCAATATAGCTCACCTTTACCAGTCCCCACACTACTCCCAAACCGCACAAGCCTTCACATGCCTAAATGCACACATAAAACTGTATCACTACCTGTAACCTCTTGTAGTAATATCCACCACCTGACAAGACCACTTCCTTTGGACCACTGGCTGATAGGAACTCTGCTCTTCCACCATCTGTGACCTCACTGTGTAGCACTCCAGCAGCTGAAACACCCATCACAGCACCACCATCTGCAAAGAAAAGACAAGTGTAAATCCATTGAAACAAAGAGATAAAAAAAGGCATTTGAAGACCACCTACCCAACTTCTGAATGACCTCAATAGATACGCCTTCCTTTGCCAAATCCAATGGCCTATTACTACTTGGATAAAACACTACATAATTGTGACAAAAGTAATCATAATCTATTAAAGGTGCAATTGAACTGCAAGAAACAGCTTATTAATAACTCCGAGCCTTAATCTTCTATACCAGTTGCCAAATACGCCTCCAAGCCACAGACCCTCTGGCCCAAGCCTATCTACTTCACCTTTACCCCCATGAATCAGTAACTGTACTACCCCTCTCAGTCTTCCCTTCCTCATGTTTCTTAGTTCAATATACTACAGCTTAAGCCTTCCTTCTCACTACTCCCGCCTCCCTGCACCTTCTATTCCCCTTTGTGTTCAACATTCAAGTCACAAATAGGTGAGCTATGAACCCAAAGATACATAGCTTCACATTCTAGTTCTGGAATGATTAGCCCACTCAACTACTCAGCACTTCCAACTCAGATCTTTACAAGACTAGTTTGTCATTAAGAGCAGCTTAGCACATTAACACGTGCCTACAACCACCTACAGCCATGTGCACTAAACACATACTCCACAGCCAGCCTAGGCCCACTTCGACATGCACAGATGCTACTCCAACCAAAACCTTAACTAACTTAGGTGAAGACAGAGATATGGACCCCCATTACCCGACACCTTAACTGTAACCTTACTGCATACCCATATACATGCTAATACATTTCACCTGCAAAACGGGCAGGAAAAGGCTTGAGCCATAGCCCATAACTCTCAACCTTCCCTCTCTGAAATGAGGAACACGACCCCCCACAATGTGGAACAAATGACAAAAGTGGAACACCTACCAAAAGCCCACTAACAAATTCAACTAGGAAGGCCACAGAATGATTACAATGCTGTATCTTACTTACTGAATAGCTCACAATTAAAAGGAAAGGCTCCCTATCGCACTATGCACTGGCACACAAACAGCCATTACCAGGAGCCATTTTCTCACCTGTGAACAACTCCTTAAACTTGCAGCAGTGCCTCAACACTGCAGCATCAGTGAAATGGTTTCTAAATCAGCCCATGTTATCCAACAAAAACCTAAAAGTTAATATATGAAGATGCTTACACTTTATTTACATAAAATTAGTAACATCTTCAAAGATATTAAAAAAAAACACATTGATTAATATCTATTGATGTTGGCAACAGCTTTCCCATTCATTTAGCTGTTAAGGATCTGCTATGCTTCCAACCAATATGAACTCAAATTACTAACTCAATCTGTCTTTTCAACCACTGCAAAATGGATGCTCCAAAACCACATCTCACTCAACGCTAACAAAACCAAAATCCTCCTATTCACTCCCTCCAAAGCAAGTCCCATTGATAAAAACTCATTTGAAATTACCAGCCTCAACAAATCTATCATTGATATTGTTCCCTCTGCTAAACTTTTAGGGGTCACCATTGATGAGCACTTAAAATTCAACACCCATATCCTACAAAACATCAAAAAACCCCACATAAAACTCGGCCTACTCTACAGAAATAATCACTTCCTCTCTCCCTCCACTAGATTGACCCTGGCCACTACATATCTTCTCCCATCCCTTCTATATGGCGCTCCATTATTTATTAATCTAGCTTCCACTCTTACCTCCAAACTAGAAGTATGCTACAACAAAATCTCCAGATTTGCCACAAAAGCAAAGGCCTCCTCTCACCACTGCTCCTCACTACTAACTCTAAACTGGCTTGAACTCCCAAATCAACTAAACTTCCTCCAAATTGTCACAGCCCCATAAATTAATATTTCAACCCACCAGCTGCCCCTCTTTATCCAATATCCTCCTACCTTATAGCCCCCCAAGACCTCTTAGATCCACTCATCAAAATCTTATTACTATCCACAAACTTAAACACCCTGCTGGTCAACTTTTACTCTCCCATACCTTAGCTAAAAAATGGAACTCCCTGCCCTCCACTTTGAGAGCTTGTGACAACCTAAACACTTTCAAAAGACTACTCCACTCCTACCTATTTCATCACAGGCATTGTAACTGCACTCCTCTCTCCTCACCTCCCAACCTCCCCTCTTCCTTCTCTCTTGGCTGACCTTCCTCCCCCCCAATCACCCCTCACTTATACCCAGCCTAGAAACTGCAACTAATCTCCCCCTACCTCTCACCCTTAGCAACTACCCTTCCTTCAAATTAAAAAAAAAAAAAAAAAAAAAAGTGTACAACTACATATTTGAATGTAACTTATATTGACTCTTTTTCTATTGCTATTTTTTAACTTGTTTATGTGAAGGTGCAATGTGATACTTCTACATGTCTATTTTGTTATGTAAGTTGTGATACAGAACTTCACTGATTAATCAAAATGAACATTATAATACTTTATGTAACATTATAATACTTTATGTAACTTGCTATGTGGAGCTTTTCTCCCCGGGCCTCCACTGAAAATGGGCTCTCGAGCCCAGTGGACCTCCCCGGTCACCAAACTGGAATAAATAAATAAAATAAATAAATACGGACATAAAGACTTTATAATCATGCTTTAAAATTGAAATGGGCCTACGTGAAGCTGGATCTGATCTGATGGGCCTTTATCATCTTTAGGTATTGCAAAACATATGTTTATCTTCTCAGCAATAGTGAGCTTAAAATGAGTAATAGTGAACCAATTGGTCAATAGCTAACCCCCTTTCTGCATGTTTGTGTACTTGCACAGCCTTTTCAGCCAGACTTGAAAATATTGGTGGTTGTGAGCCTATTAGGGATATTACTATATGGACCAATCTAGCAGATGCATTATTTGTACATATTGCTATCCCCAGAACTGGACAGCATTATCATTAAGGATATGATGGCCTAAAGCAATGGCACCCCTACCAGCTTGCCCAGTGTATGGCAGAAGTAGAGGGGAGGAGGCCAGAGTAAGAATGACATCTTCATAATTAAGACAATATTAATATGTAAAAATATCTCCTAGATGTAGGAAGATGTTGTGGGTTAATGACAATCTTGCATTTTCTGAAAAATTATTTAACAGTCATTTATTGTGCAATTCTTGTAAACAACTATGATGTGATGCATAGCATGGTTAAATCTGTTGACTGTTGTTGCAGTGGCAACTTTAAATTTTGCCCATTTAATCAAGTAAGCAGTCAGCAAAGCATATAATGAAGGATAAATGTTTTCACAGCATTAGCAATGAGCATACCAATCTATACTACCAGCATTTTTATATGTTCTCCAGTGGAACTATACAAGTTTGGAATTATTGAAAATGTAGTAAGAATTCCCCAACACTTCACAACTTCTACAGCAGATACAACAAGAACACCATGCACTTCAGGGGGTGTGGAGGGGTGAATTCAGGGAACTATTGAACTACTTATTGATCGAGACTCATGTTGCCATGGAAACATTTTGCTTTGTCCATTTCAGCAAGGGCACAGTCAGGAAAGTATGACTCAAACTGAAGTTAGTGGACTGCGTTGCCAATAAGCAATCAGTTACTTACATTTGAATGTCATTCCATTTTAATATTATTAAAATTAAATGCTTTCATTTCAAAGGGCTGATTGGTTAAGGTTTTTAAATAACTTCACAACTTCACCAGTACAGCAGTGGCAACACCAAGTCAAGCAGAGAGTTATGTTAAAGAAAACACTGAAATAAGAGCACACTTTAAATACTGCGTACAAACTGTTCATTGTACGGGGTATTACTAAGTGAAAACCCCATTCAAACCACATTTCTTGCTTAGGGAAAAAGGTTGGAAACAAAGCATCCACCTAAAATAAATTTAATCCAGTTATTGTTAGACTATTATTTCTGTCTTGTCATAATGATTGAGAACAATGTTCAGTAAAATGAGTAATACGAAGTCCATTTTCTTTACTAGTTGTGTGGACATGAAGGAAGAAAAGTTATATAACTGTCTTCATTATTATATTTTACTGAAGGTACAGGGTTAAATGTTAGTTGCTGTAACACAAATGGGGTTGGGGCAATTCTTTCATCACCCACCATTTCATTCATATATAACACTACAGATGATGTTTCCATACATAGAAATACAAGGATTTTGAATAACTCCACTTTCTTTTTTTTTATTTTCTTTGCAATATGGGATGCAGTAGAATTTAGCCACCATCTGTTTTACAGGTGAGTGGCAAAGCTGGCACCCAACCACTTAACTAATGCTGCTCTCAAAAAATGTAATGAAAAAATAATTATTTAGAAAACTACTAATTCCGTATGCAAAACACATTACTACCACACTGATGAATAGTGCATTTCACTATTTAAAATATGTAAATCATGCACTGCCATATTATAATACAGTTTACTGACTATACATAATCTAGTTAAATGAACTGGTTCATAATTTAGTATCATTGTATCAGAAATAAATCAGATCTTGTTTACTCTTGTAAGATAACAGTTATCACATTCCATTACATTTGGCTGATCTTTCCTTCACCAGATCCAACTGAACTTGGGCACTTCCGCTGTAACTGATACAGGTTCGAAAAGGGTCATCATACCTTGCCCATTACATACATGCTTCACAAGGATGGAGTAGTGGCTACAGCCCCTGCAGTCAGCCTGTATCTGAGTAGCCTGAAATGCCAGAATTCTGTGCCTTCAGCAGTGTATAGGGCTATGAACACCCAGTGGGGCCTGTATCACAGCATCCTACAGGAAGTGCAAAATACTCTGACCTGCAAAGAGTACCAGAAGCTTTTATCCCCATATCATCAAGGTCTCTTCATCCACGACCCACTAGGTAGGGCTCCTTGTGTAGCTCTCCAGACTAGGGTGAAAGTGTCCCCCATCATCTATGCAGCCACTCTGCTGCATCAAACACACCCCTTGTGTGTTTCCACAACTCTTTCCTGTCATCATTTCTCCATCATCAGTCTCCCCTTCCATTTATTAACCCCAACTTCCTGTGTAAGTACCCCATCTTGTCTATGTCTATACCATTATCTGTTTCATATCCCTCATTCCTTCCCATATATATATATATATATATATATATATATATATATATATATAAAAACAGGGTAGCTATCCCCACCCACAAATTCTCCTGTCTTCTTCTACCTCTCCATTACAACCCTCCAGTACAACCTTCGTAGGATCTTACTGGGTTTCCCTAGTTCTCTAACTCTCCTTTTTCCTACCTTCTTACCCTCCCACTTCCATACTTATAAAAGTTGTTAACTGGTATCCAAAGGACAAGTGCAAAGTAAGGCTGCTGACAAAGTTACTATAAATTGCTGGCCAGCAGTGCTGAACCCAAGTAGACACAGCTTCTCATCGTAAAGTCTTATGATACTAGTACAACGGCACGCACTGGTGATTTATGAAAATATATAAAGGTAAAAACTACAAGAAAGACCCAGCCAAACTAAAGTATTCACTGTGAAATACCTTAAACCCCCTGTAGTCCTTTAAAGACATACCAGTATTTCAACTACATGTGTTCTGAACGCACCTGACTTGGCCAACAGCTTACATTCATCCGACTGTGTTAGAGGTACATTTAGTGAACAGGTAGTATGTGTGCTTGTGTGTTGCTGCGTGTGTGACTATATGTAGAGGTATGAGTGATGTAAAGTGTGTGTGTGTGTGTGTGTGTGTGTGTGTGTGTGTGTGTGTGTGTGTGTGTGTGTGTGTGAGTGTCTGCATCTGAGGTCACTGTAGCAGGATTAGTTAAGGGATAGGTAAGGTAGGTGTGTGTGTATGGATGAATGGGTATGTCCATAAGAGTGATCAGGTTGTTGGGGCTACGTGTGTGTGTGTGTGTGTGTGTGTGTGTGTGTGTGTGTGTGTGTGTGTGTGTGTGTGTGTGTGTGTGTGTGTGTGTGTGTGTGTGTGTGTGTGTGTGTGTGTCTGTGTGTGTGTGTCACAAGCATGTATGATCAGTGGTGTGTGTGTGTGTCTGTGTGTGAGCATGTATGATCGTGGGGGTGTGTGTCCTTAATGGCTCAGACTTCATCCTGTGTGCTGCTGACCTGACATCTGGCAGCATCAGCTATGTAGTCACAGAAAAGTAATCTAGCCAACCACGTGTTCCCATTCAGTTTAAAAGCAGTATTACTTCATAAATGTTCAAGAATCAATATGAATAGTGGGGTTTTGAAAACATGTACATTTTGCTTACATATAGACAGCACTTTCTGGTATTCAGTATAGTAACAAAAGAAAATGCACCTTCCAGAATTCCAGTGAAAGTATGACTATACTTTTCAGACCTCTTGCGATACATGTACCTACATCACAGTGAGCATTATGAAAACTTTGTTACACACAAAGCACTAAATGAATACAAAAGCCAGCTTTTAATTTTGAATGCTACAAGCTACCAAATGCACACAGACTTGTGTGAAGAATAGGACACTCAAAGACAAAACCAGGGATCTAGGCTTTCATTTGAAGAAAGAGGAAGGTGATATTATCCTTACCAAAGATAGATAGATAGATAGATAGAT
>NC_056737.1:251445632-251467339 GCF_019279795.1 Protopterus annectens
AGTTTATCCACCTCAGACTTCTATATACTAAGCCTATATATACAGCTCCATCATCATAAACATAAAGCAAGCTTTGTACTTAAACTTATATTGATATCAGTGTAAATTCATCCTCTCACTTTACTGGTTTATGTTCTTTCGTATTCTTAACATTGCACATGTATGCTGTATGACTGGACATATTATTGACCAGAGACTGAAACTGGTCAGAATTTATCAATGCTCTGCCCTGGTTTACAACTTCAATAAATAAATAAATCAGTAATTAAATAAATAAGCACACAGATATAAAATACAAACATACACACGCAATCGCGCGTGCACACACACACACACACACACACACACACACACACACACACACACACACACACACACACACACACACATAATGGGTTCAGGCATCTAGGCAGCGAGAAATTTCCCTGTGGTACATTTGACTGGGGACACGTTCCTAAAGTGACATTCAGCTGCAGAGAAATATGGCTGTTTGCAAATTCCCTGTTGGCAAACAGAAGCATACGCTGCCATGCCCACAACTTCATTATACCATGACACCCCATTAATATTCCAAAACGTGCATGCTGATTGGTCAGCGTGCATGTTGTAAATCAACTTATACTAATGGAAAAAGGTCCGGTCGCCCGGACTTTTTCCATTAGTATAAGTCTTTTTTAAAACACTGTCTCGCTATGTTAAAGGAGTTTAACATAGCAAGACAGGTTTATAAAAAGCAACGGAGATCTCCGTTGCTTTTTTTAAAGCTGTCGCTCTATGTTAAACTCCTTTAACATAGCGAGACAGTGTGTAAAAAGAAATGGAGATCTTGCTTTCTCCGTTGCTTTTTTTTTAAACCTGTCTCACTATGTTAAATGGGTTTAACATAGCGAGACAGCTTTAAAATAAGCAACTGAGATTCTCCGTTGCTTTTTTTAAAGCTGTTTCGCTATGTTAAACCCATTTAACATAGCAAAACAGTAAAAAGCAACAGAGATCTTGCTTTCTCCATTGCTTTTGCCCACAGCTCTGATGTACTGCATAGGCATACGCATGCGCAGTACATCAGACCTGCCGCAGAATACCAGACAGCTGCGGAAGGGCAGCAAGGAGGCATTATGCCATTATTTAAGAAAAGTAATTATTTTTTTTCTTAAATAATGTCATTGTATAATAGCAATAACCCACTTCTGGGTGTGGGTAGTGCTGGCTTTATCCACGGTTGGCTTTGTTTGGCCACTCGGGCTTCACCCTCGTGACCAAACCACGCCAACCATGGGTAAATCCAGCATTACCCAGGAATGGGTTATTGCTATAATAACCAAATGCACAAGGGAAAAATGGGTTCAGGCGCCTAGGCAACTAGACATTTCCCCGTGGTACATTTGAGTGGGGACACATGGCTGAAGTGACATTCAGCTGCAGAAAAATATGGCTGTTTGCAAATTCCCTGTTGGCAAAGAGAAGCACACCCTGCCATGCTCACAGCTTTAATTACCAAATGCATGGTAGCAGAAGAAATAATGAGTGTTGTGGTCAGTGTACAGTACATACTTATGTAACTACATGTAGAAGTGTGCTACAGCATGGAGGAAATCCTGCAGGATACTGTAGTCACATTTATGCCCCAGTATGTGTTTTAGGTAATGTTCCCTAGACACTATGCAGGGGGTAGTGGTCCACACACACCATTGTGCGCTACATTTTACTGCCACTGACATGCCCTTCTGGCCAGCCTGCTGCTGATGCCTGCCATATTGTCTGCTGTCTCATGTTCCCTTGGGGACTATAGACATTGTTTTCCCCTTGTGCATTTGGTTACCGAAGTTGTGGGCACGGCAGCGTATGCTTCTGTTTGCTGACAGGGAATTTGCAAACAGCCATATTTCTCTGCAGCTGAATGTCACTTCAGGAATGTGCAAATGCACCACAGGGAAATTTCTCACTGCCTAGGTGCCTGAACCCGGGGAGCCACTGAGTTCGATCAAAATAAAACATCAAAGAAACTCATTGGTGATTACCTTTAATAGCCACTAAAATCAGTGAAAAAATAATCACAAATGTAAACCAAAAGGCTACATTTATAATTACCAAAAGTAAAAAAAAAAAACTTTTAAATGGGGGGCTGTGCCCCCCCCCCCATTCTCCAGAAATTAAATATACTAACACCAAGGTTACATAAACTTGAAGAAAGGACAAAATCCCTTGAATTATATAATGGTCAATCTAATGAGCTTTGACCATTGCATAATTTGACAAACTCTACCACTAACAAAAAAACAACAGTTTCAGTATGTGATAAAATACATGCAGCAATAACTCATAAAACACTTATGTAGATTATATATAATATACATATATATATATATATATATATATACACACACACACACACACACACACACACACACACACACACACACACACATAGATATACACACAAACATACATACATACACACGTACAAGCACACATACATATTTATGTGTGTGTATATGTGTGTGTGTGTGTGTGTGTGTGTGTGTGTGTGTGTGTGTGTGTGTGTGTGTGTGTGTGTGTGTGTGTGAGTGCAATTCATTTGGTAGAAAAGTCATCTAGTCAAATGTGTATGGAGGTATCTGTTTCACTTGGAGGGCTGGTTCGCAGAACATTCATTGAAATTAGCTGTATGACTATAGTAGTTGTATTTTTTGCTAGAATCATGAGCAGCAATTTACTTCCCTAATTTTTTCAGAATGTCTGTCATTGAGTCTGATACTTTTACCCTGTCCCTTGTAAAGGCTGTGAAGTTCTGCTAGGTTAATAATAATTATGGTCAGTCAATAATGCAGATGGAAACAACGCAGATCATTGTTTTCTGTGGGAAATCACTGCTGGCACAAATACTACGGGTGCTATGGAAGTGATTCCATTGTTCTGGGTATTTCTCCCTTTTTAAAGTAGTATGCTTCCTCATCCTCACATTAAGGCGTGCAAGGAGATTTGCACCCTCCAAAAAAAAGAAAACAAAAAAAACACTTGTTTGCGTTTTCACCGTTCTGTGCTTTGTGCATCTTTTCATTTAACTTGTAGCTAAAATAAAGTACTTAGTCTAAATGTGATTCTCCTTAGCAGATTTTTTACGATTAGAGTCAGCGACTAAAAGTAATATATATTTATATATATATATATATATATATATATATATATATATATATATACACATATATATATATATATATATATATATATATATATATATATATTTACAAACACGCACACATATGTGTATGTACATATGTATATATATATATATATATATATATATATATATATATATATATATGTGTGTGTGTGTGTGTGTGTGTGTGTGTGTGTGTGTGTGTGTGTGTGGTAATGCTTCTTAAACTTTTTTTAAATAAGCTCATCTGGTAGATCTAACAGGCTGTCTTCTATTCCTATTTATAGCTAAGAGCAGGCAAAGCACTGATGAACATTTGCCCATAAATTATGACATTGCATAGAATATAAGTTTTTATTGACATCAGAGTGCTTTGACATTGCAATATGTAAATGTATATCAGGATGCCATCTGAAGCAATTACTGCAAAGCTTGGACTTCAGATGTCCTTACCAAAACTTGTTTAAATTGATCAGACTTGGCCTCTTTCCTAAATGTACAGCAGGGATTATTCTAACAAAAATTAAAAAAAGCACAATACAGGAAATTTATTTGGCAGAGTTATTTCAAATCTGGCAGCTTTTGTACATATTTACTGGAAGAAGCAAGACTGTAAATAGAGTCTGCAAATTTTAATAAATTGAAAAGTGATGAAGGAGCTTTTATGGAAGGATGTTAAAAACAATACCTAACCAACTGGGCATATGTTTTGATCTGATGGAAAGTGTGTTTTGGAATACATTATTCAATGGACAATTAAAACTACACCAGCAGTTAGATGACCATTCAGATGTGCAAGGGACTATAAGGATGCTGGAATCTAGGACAGGTAAAGTATTGCTGAGAATCCCACACTTCTTTGCTTTACTTGACAACGTTTCATCCCTGTACAGAATAAGAAACTTTTTCCTCACTATATATATTAACACAAAACATTACTAAGCATAGAGATGGGCTGGTGAAAACCTAAACTGTAACAGCTTATTAATGTTCTCCAATAAGGCATTATAACTTGAATCAGTGCATCTACTAGGCAGCAGATAGTTAAGAAAATGAAGGTATAAAGTATATATGTAGACTCATATAGGATTTCAGTTCATAACAGTGAATGAGGGAACATTGTTTATAATTTGTTTTGCTGGCTTAAGAGACTGAATTCTGTTAATGCAGGCTGTTGTTTGTGCAAGATCATAGTATAGTGAGGATGGAGAATTTACCCTTTCCCTGCTGTTGTGTGATCTTGGAGTTGGTATTTATAATTAGCAGGGGTGTGGTGGTGCAGGGGGGCTTGCTCCTCCTGCAGTTTGATCTTTTTAGATCAACATTTTTTGTTTGTTCATGTAAGTATTTGCTGTTTCATTAGGTAATTATATATGTCTAATATGTATATATTACATCATTTACTTTATTTTATATATATATATATATATATATATATATATATATATATATATATATATATATCACACTCGGATTCATATGTTCATAGGTTTATAGATTAGTACTAACCTAACTGCACTTGTGGACCATTTTAAGCCTAGTCAATTATCTAATGTAAGAATCAAACCCTGTACCTCATATCTGTAAGGTAAACACCTTAACCATTATGTCAGCCTCCCATTCCTATCAGTTGATCGAATCTTCAGAAACTTTAAATTCATATCAATGAGATGATATGTTTGAATTTCTGAAAACCCAAAGCTTTGAATGGAGATCCCGGTACAGTGAGGATCAGGAAATGTACCATTTTTTTCAATGCATTGCAATCTCAGAGTTGGTATATATAATTAGCATGGGGTGTAGGGGGCTGGGCTTGCTCCTCTGCAAAACTGTAAAAAAAGATCGATTTTTGTGGGGGTGGGGGGTTGTTTATTTTAATGTTTGAGTTTTCAGAAGTTTGATCATATCGTCTTGCCAACATGAATTTTGAGTTTCTGAAAACTCAATCAACTGACACAGATCCATCACACACACACACACAGATATATATATATATATATATATATATATATATATATATATATATATATATAAAACCAGGAAAATTAGGTAACAATAATATCTGTCTGCAGAGTATGGTTGATCAGAATCCGGTGAAAAAGGATACATCCATGGCTAGGAGCAAGGCATGACCCCAACCCCCACCCTGCAGGACTCGCATTAAAGTATGTCACTGAGGTTTGCTGCATCATGACTCACTGGTTTGTGACTGAGAGCATATGAGCTAATTACATATGCACACACGTATAAGCAGTTAAATACTGAGATGTATGTTGCACAGATAATATTGCACACTTTCAAGCTGTCTTAAGGCAGGATGCTAGATGTGACTGTATCACCATACTTTTCAGTGGTAATATCTATCTTCTCATCACTCACCTCATTATCCCAGCATGTGCACGTTATTTCATTTAGGAAAGGCATGATTTTTTGTTTTTTGTTATATACTATTTTGAGGGGGAATTTCTGTTATGTAAGCTTTGAATATATTTATGCAGCCCTCTTACCCAATCAAATTGTTTTATTTTCTGAAGCCGTTGCCATATTCATTTATTTATGTTTTATGCATTTATATATTCTGAGGGCTTTGTTTCAATTTTGACTTTGCCTTTTCAGATACTTTACAGCATTACTGCAAATTTTCTATGATTATCTTATAGCAAATTCAGTTTGATTCCTATCTGAGGTGGATGTTCTCAGGGCAGCCTTAAACAGAGGCACACACTGTTCCAGAGACTTCACCACTGTCATCCCTGACTGCAGCTCTGGTGACAAGAATTTGAACAATGGGCATGAGTTCTACAGAAGCCAAGCAGATGGAAACCAGTGAGTGGCCAGTGACTGGCACATCAAAAAGGACTGCTGCTAGATATGGGCCTGCTATTGGGGCACTATCTAGCAGAGGTCAGATAAATGACCCAATAAGCATTAAGTTGGGATGTCAAAAATCTAAAGGACTGAGTTATTGCATGGAAACAATCAGCTGTTCAGCCCTCAAAATAACAGGTGTATGAAACTCCTGCCAAGCAACACAAAGAGATGAGATTAAAATCAAGAGAAATAGCTGAAAAACTGAAGATGGTCAATTTAAGCCAAGCTCTTACCCCACTGACAGAAGCTGTGTTCACTTGTGACAAGGAAACAAACAGATCATGTGGGAGGAGGTAGCCATTATATTGTAGTGACATGAATGCAACATACAGATTCATCTGTTATATTATGGTGGATCTGACAGATGAACACATGGCAAGCTGTAAAGTTATGAAAGAATGCGGACTGAAAGGAAATATACTAGAGTACTTTAAATATAGCTGTGCAGTTCATACATTCATGCAGAGTGCTTTGAGGGCTGGTGTCATTGTCTCAACAGTTGGCACATATCATTGATTATGGGACTTCACAAGGTTGTGTGTTCTACTCCCACACCAGGTGTGTGGATCAAATAGTAACATGTAGAGTACCAAAAGAAAGGTGTTACGCTTCTGAGGTGCTGTCCTTCAAAAAGAAAAAATTAAACTGAGGTCCCATCTGCCTTAGCCAATGTGTGTTAGCTGAGGTGGATGTAAAGGATCCCATGGTATTTATCAACAAGAGCAGGGGCGAATTAATGAAAAAAAAAGATAATAAAATCAATCAAAGGAATTTTTATCATATCAACCTCTCTCATTCATATAAAATAGAAAAAAACTAGTAAACATAAAAAAACTTGTTACAATATCAATAAATTCTCTTACCCTCAAAAATAAGTATCACTCTATCTTAAACATAAAGTGGTTTCGAATTTTAGTTTCAACCAATTTTATATTATTAAGTAATGCAGAGCTCTTCTGTCTTTCTCAACAGATTCTCTATAATATAGACATAATCACAATTATCGCTGATATTTAGAGCTGAATATTTATTGTAATAACCATATTGTATGACTTCTGTGATGATCCCTTTCAATTCCTTTATTTTAATTTGTTACTTAACTTTCCTAGACATTTCTAATTTCCAATAATAGATTGCCATGCTTTTTCTATTTTAATACAAGCTGCATTGTTACCATGTCTTTCAGACATCTCTTGACATTTCATCACAGCTTTCACCAGACATTTTGCAAATGGCATCCTTAATAAAAAAAAAAATCACAATTTCAAATATTTACTAATTTATGTTTCCCCATCTTAACAGCACTATATTATCTGTTTTTGTATATTCTCTGTGTTTAGTGGTATATATCACATTTCTATACAATATGTTGTTTTCTAATATCTCTATACAACATTTTTCTAATTCTAATGCTCTTGTGTATCCAGTAAAACTTTCAAAACCAAATTATGCTTATTATTTTTCTGTTTGTCCAAAAACAGAATATTTTCCTCAGCTATTTACATAATCATGAATTTATGTCAGTAATGATATTGCCTAAATATGGCAACAATACAAAAGTTACAAAGCTCTTTATCTGAACAATATAATAATTCCTTTAGCATCATCTTGATATAACAGACCACATTTCATTGGATTAATTTGAGAATCTCAAATCCTTCTAAACAAGTTATAACTATTTATTTTTTCCACTGCTTCAAGAACCCCTTTAGATTCTTAACCTTGAATTATCTTCTGTCTCCTCACTTTCTATTTAACAAAAAAAAATTATGCCTCTTCCTACTTCATTTTGCTGCTTGTGCTTAGGTGTTCAACTGCATTTAGTTTGCTACATTTGTTACTGCTTATCAGTAGCCTTATTAAATTGATGACAGTATTCTGCTGAATTGCTACTTTATGTGAGCTGTTTTGTACTGTTGTGATTGCGAGTGAATTTATCACATTTGTAATGTTTTAAAGCAGTTTACTGATTAACTGCATTTCATTGCTGTTTAACTGTATTTCATTGCTATTTAATGCAATTCATTACTGTTTAACTGCATTTTGCTGCATTTCATTACTGTTTAACTGTATTTTTCATACTGTGAGTTCTGTTTTTGTCTGTAAATGGTTAATCTGTGCTTTTTTGTGAGTTTTACTGTGTTTATAACCCTTAAACTGAGTAGCATATTCTAGATACAGGTTTGCTGCCTCCAGAACCGTTTGTTTTTGCCTTCTGTGTTTCTGGCAGCCATCTTGTGTTGGTAGGGGCCTATCCTCTCTGCTAGTGAGAGTAGCAGGGTTGCCTGGACCTTGTCTGTCACAAGCTGAATGGTAAAGAAAACAGGGGCTAGCAGGATTGGCTAAATTTCTGTGTTACTAGAATCTTCTATTTTTTGTGGTATTTACGCCCCGCATTTAAGCTGGTTTGGGCTTGTCTGCACATCATGCACCACAGCTGCACTGTTTTAACCCATTTTGAGGTATTCTAGCTACAAATTTTCCCTTAGTAGCACTTGTGTGATCACCTAGTAGTACTCCTCTTAGACCTTCCACCCTTTACCCCCTTAGCTCTCTCTGGCTTCTCTCCCTCAGATCCTGACAAATATGGATGGACAATTTCCTATGGTTTCTCTTTCCAGTCTGGTTGATTTGGGCATCCCGATACAGTGTAGCAACTGCCTCATATACATGGACAATCCTCTACTACTACCACATAGGAACACAATTTGTGAGAGATGCAATTACATTAAGAACCTAGAGTCTATGCTCTCTCCTTCACAAGCCAGTATATCTGGCAGTGAGAATGTTGTCAACACAAACAATACATGTCAGACACCACCCACACCTATGCAACACACCCTCACATATGTGGAGGTCCTCAACTAAAACATACCCAAATAAAAGAGACCTCTGAGGCAAAAACACACTCAACCTGCACTCTCCACCACGCCACACACCACATATAGTCCGCACACCTGTGTCTCACAGCCACTAAGGCCCAAAAATAAGCCCAACATATTGGTCATAGGAGATTCCATTGTGAGACACACAGACGTGCTCCTCACAAGGCTGGATAAGGATAATGTCACTGTTAGTTGTCTGTCAGGTGCCAGAATCCACCATATCACCCATGCACTCAAGTCTCTCAGCAACAGGTACTATTATGACTCTGTCATAGTCCATGTTGGCGTGAATGACTTGAGATGCACCTCCCTGGACTATATGAAGAGAGGCATGATCAAGCTCACTGAATATGTGTCCCAGGCAGGTATGTTCCTAGCCTTAAGCAGCATTTTGCCATCCCCCAGAATGATGCCTCAATACAAACACAAACTTATTGATTTTGACAATTGGCTTAGCTTCTGGTGTCATTCCAAGGGGATCCAGTACCTGTCAGCCTGGGAAGACACAATCAACAGACCACAATGCTTTGCCAGAGATGGCCTACATCTGTCTCCCTTGGGCTTCAGGCATCTGGCAAAGGCTCTTGCCTCCCCCATAGTGCCTTTTTCAGGCAATACCATGAGGTCAAAACTACCAACATGAAAATGTCATCAAATGCAAATTAAAGGTCATGCTGCTAAATGCTAGGAGTCTATAAACATGAAACTGCACTCATTGCAAGCATTATTAACCCTGGAAGATGCTGACATTTGTGCAGTCACAGAAACCTGGTTATAAGCTGTGGAAAGTACCCCAGCCATACCAGGTTACTCATCCTATCATACATTCAGACCCCAAACCGTTGGCAGCAAAGCAAAGGAGGTGGAGTTGCAATATACATTAAAGACATACACACCTCCAGGCTGGTCAAACAGTATTATGCACAGGGAGACACTCCAGGTGCAGTTAACTGTTGATAAGATCCCTAGTCAAATCATAGCTAGCTACAGGCCCCCAACCATTACTCAAGATGCCCACTCCACCTATCTGGACCTCTTCGAATATATCATGATTCAACTCTTTACCCCGATCCTGGGCGAATTTAACTATCCAACCATAGTTTGGAAGAACTACTCATGCCGAAACACAAATGCCTAGAGATTTCTTAATTTTGTTAACATAAATGCCTTGGACCAGCTGGTCGACACCCCCACAAGAAGTGATAATATCTTGGACTTGGTATTAACCAACATGAGTAACCACTGCACTATCCCTACAGTGTCATCCTCCCTGGTATGATCCAACCACAAAATGGTCAATTTCGAAGTCACCTTATCCCCAACCCCCCCCCATTATCATGAACCTCATTAACAAGGACATTGGCAACCTCCAAACACTTGATCCCACACAGTCTGGTTTTGTCAAGGGGAGGTCATGCCTGTTAAAGTTAGTCAACTTCTTTGAGACAGTCACCAAAGCCATAGATGAGGGGAAGATGGTGTAAACTGCCAACCTTGACCTGGCCAAAGCCTTCAATACTATTCCCCACTTAGAGTAACAAACAGGCTCACTGACAGAACCCACCTAGTTAAAATAGGGGAAGCCACCTCAAGCAGTAGACCTGTAATGAGCAGTGTACCCCAGGGATCGGTTTTGGGGTCTCTGTTGTTTGGGATATACTTTTCTGAGGTGCAGGCCAAAACCAGTGGGCTATGGCTGACCAAGTTTGCAGATGACTGCAAGCTGGGTGCTGTCATCAGTTCCCCTAGTGATGTGGACATCCTCCAACAGGGCCTCAAATAAACAAATGACTGGTGCCAGAAACATGGCCTCAAACTGAATTCAAAAAAATGCATCATCATCCCCTTTAGGGAAAGTAATATCTCCACAAATTATCACATTAAAAACAAGGTCCTAAGCATGCAATCAGTCATGAGGGACTTGGGCACCCAGTTTTATAGCAAACTGACTTTTGACCACCATACTGCCTCTGTTATAAGGAAAGCTTTCTACATGGCCCACCTCATTAGCAAGGGTATCTCATCCAGGGACAAGCAGGTCATAACATACCTGTATTCTTCCCTTATAAGACCCATTATTGAGTGCAATGCTCCTTTCAGCATGTACCTCACAAAGCACATGCAGCAGCTGAGACAACAGAGGTTCCTCACCAGGAGAATCCAGGGCCTCAAACATCTACCCTATACAGATAGGCTAAAAGCCCTGTCCCTCAGTCTCATACAGACTCCTCAGAGGTGACCTCTGTCTGGCATACAAGGCAATCTCAGACCCCGCCTTGATGGGACTGTTGCACATTCATAAGTCAAGCTCCACTCAAGTAACCCGCACATGCAACCTCAACCTGGTCTGTGACATCAATAGGACTTGTAGGCAAGACAGATTTGTGTCCCAAAGACTCCCCCTTCTATGGAATAGACTCACTCCTCACATCAAACAGAGTGCCTCATTAACACTTTTTAAGCGCAACCTGGATAACTGGATGGGGAACAGAAAATACACCCCTAGGATTCCACCTGTGTCTCTGCTAGACAGGGTCATTGGGTGCTAACTTGTCAGAACATGGGATACATTTTTGGCTAGGCTTGTAAGGGCCTCAGGGCCAATAGCCTAGTAACTTCCTATGATCCTATGATACTGTAATATAATTTACTTGCCCTAAAAAAAGTAAACTGACTTTCTGTAAGACATAGATTACACATTGCAAGTGTTAACTTAGCCTACCTTCATTATTCTAACTCAGAGAACTGATTACAAAATCTTGTTCTGAAAATGTTTTTATTGTCTTGTAAAACTTGAATACTTCAATTACCTTTACTATGCTCAAACCCTCTGCATTTTAATTTTATTGTATTTCTTTCAGCTGCACTCCAAAACTATACCAATCTTTCTTATCAGTACTGACCATTCCTTCATGAAGTTTGCACCTGATGCTATTACAACCATCTCATCAGACGAATGAGCACTGCCATACAATTTTCATTTATAATCTTATATTTTTTCTGTATTGTCAATATTAGTTGCCATGTTCATACAAATAAATTTGCACTAAAATGGCAACTTCGTTGAATGCATCTAGTTACCCAATATTCTTGACTCATAAAATCATTCCCTAAAGGATGTATGTAAAAATTTTCTACTTGCAACTTTTTTTAGTTCTTCAAAGTACAATGAAGTATAGAATCACACACCTTCACTAAGCATAAAATAACAATTCTTTCCCCGGGATTCATGAAGCTTGCACCAGGCGCAGGCGTAGCGTAGGCGGAATAACGCCAAATATGGCCATCGAGCGATTCAGGTACGAGCCAATACCACGTGCATTACTGGCGTACACCAGAACTGCGCAGCCCTCGGCATAGGTATGCTAATCACCCCATGCGCAGTGTCACACCATGCAAATGAAGGCATATAGCGATCCATGAAGTGGTGCAGGTGTAGCGTAAGGCCACGGAAATGTAAACCAAAAAACATGGTTTACATTTTCCCAAACAGAACATCTGAGCTATGGAAGTGGACCAGACTCATGTATTACAAAGTTAACATATGCCAATGGCTAAATACACAGCCAATGGTATAAGAAAGGATGTACAGCACCTAAAAAACAACTTTAATGTCATGTCCACAGTAATGCAAAGTACAACCGCAGGGCATGTGTGCGCAAACTGGAACATAAAGAAAATATATAAAAATCTCATAAAATCGCAATGTAATACAAATCAGGTGTACACCATAATACACAATGGTAGGCATGGAACACCGCAACCAAGGTGCAAGGGTTGCTAAGGGCCTGCGACAGTGTTCGGTGTGGTAACTATGAATTAGTAGTCAATGCCATGCAAATGAGGCAGATAATACTGAATCGCAAATGTCCCGCCAGATGAAAGTTGAACCATACGGCGCAGCGCTATAACACCGAGGAGTGGCTCAGAGGAGATACATGACATCAGCAGAGGGGTGTGCCACCATAGCAGTAAGCACATTGGAGCAATGCAAATCTAGCCTGTCTGTTGCTAAGCAAAGCTGCAGGCAGGGGTGTGGAGGAAGGTATAGAATCGTTTAGTTGAGAGCACACATGGTGCCCAAAAGCGCATGTGTACGGGGATGAAAACGTGCCCGAAACCCAGTAAGCAGATGCACGCGGTGCAAACAATAGCACAAACAGGAAGGTCAGGGGAAGAAAAGAAGGAAATTCCGAAATAGAGTAATTGGCATACTAATGAGCAATCAACACCAATCAACTCACGGCGGCCAATTGACGGCAGCTGTCAAGTCTGCTCGCAGAAACCTGCAAAACAGGATAGGGGAGGCACTGGAATGCAAAGAAAGGAGGGGAGGCATTGGATTGCAAAGATAGGAGATCTGTCATAGCAGAGCAAAGCAAACCGACAGTAGACCGGCAATAGCACACATTACGCAAGATACGCCAGGTCTAGGAAAGTACAAATTAAAGCAGGCTGCCGTATGCATGCCAGAAAATGGTAGGTGGAACGTGCAGAAATGTAAAGGGAAGGTCAAGAGGTAATCCACGGCAGCCAAATGTAACTGAACACCAAAAGCACCACAATAGTATTTCCGGTAGCAAAACACATAAGATATCCTATAGCTATGATCATACATACACACCCTATGACATCATCGGTGTTCACAGCACAATAGTATAAAGTGTGAAAGCACCCTACACATACCTGTGAATTCCCAAACACTGCACCATAGGTGTAAATACAAGGGGAACTTTTAAAATGTACATGTTGGGAGCTGCCGTAGCTGTGATTCATCAGCATGTGTTAGAGACTGACGGTGTTGTGGAGGATGATGCCGACAACCACCGCAGGCCCCGGAGGAGGAGAAGAGTGTTCAGACCAAGGGTAACCTACCAGGGGCTACATGATCTGGAGATAGTAGAGCGTTACAGGGTGGACAGGGACATCTTACAGCAAATAGTGGAGCTGAGCCGGCCACGCCTGAGAACCAGAAATAACAGAGGGGAACCCATCCCAGTGGACACGAAGGTATGTGTAAGCATGCGAATACTAGCCACAGGTACCTTCCAAAGGCCAACTGGAGATATAATGGGGATCTCACAGGCATCAGCATCCAGAGTACTACACCAATTCCTGGATGCCATGTTACCACATGCCAATGAGCATATATACTTCCCCTGAACTCAGGAGGAGTTGGCCAGCAATATGCGTCACTTCCACTGTGTGGCACACTACCCGGAGGTACTGGGTGCGATAGACTGCATGCACATATAAATCAAGTCACCACCCGGTGAGCATGGTAGGCACTACATAAACCGCAAGGGATTCCACTCCATCAACTGCCAGGTCGTGTGCAATGCCCAGGGCATAATCATGGATGTGTGTGCTGGCAGCCCTGGAAGCTACCATGACTCCCATATCTGGCATGCCTCACAGCTGTATCAGGTATTTGTCAGGGGGGACATCCCACATGGCCACCTTGTGGGGGATGCTGGCTATGTACTGGAGCCGTGGATGATGACTCCCATCAGAAATGCACACACACCCATGCAAGAATGCCATAATGAGGCACACGCACAAACCAGAATCATCATAGAGCGTGTGTTCGGGATGCTGAAATCACGGTTCCGGTGCTTGGACACATCTGGTGGAGCCTTGCAGTACTCTCCAGGCACATGTGCCCACATCGTCATAGTATGTGCCATGCTACATAATATGATCCTGCGGAAACAGCTGCAGCAGGGACAAAATGGTGAAGGCCCTCATAGCCCACCGCATTTGCCAAGGCCATCACAGGCACAGAGGGATTCAGACCATGAACACACTGTGCCAGCCCCAGTAGGCAGACGGAGCCATGCCCAATATGCCTACGCCTTTGCAAAGAGGGAACGTATAGCACATACGCTGACAGTGTAGGCCCCTATGGACTGACACACCTCTCCACCTGCACACACAGTAAAATGGATGGCACACAAGCACGACCACCTGTAAATTGTAATGTATAGGTGGCCCACTGTGTGAATCCTACATAGGCAGCCCACAAACATTGTACACACAACAGCTATTGGAACACGGAATGTCAACACCTGAACAGTACATGCGCCTATCAGCATATGTTGGTGCTGTGTATATAGGTACCCAAGTGCATCGGTGGGTACATGGCCGATTGTCAGAGGCCATACACCAAACGGGGCAAACAGTGTCCGCTGTCGCCACAACATCGAGTAACCAACTGTCGCATAGAGGAGCAGAGGCAATCGTGGGAGCACATGTGTTTAACCACTGTTCTGCAGACACTCAGCATGGAGTCCCTGCTGCGTTAATGAGGGGCTCCACATAATATAATCATGGATGTTGTGTCAAGGCTTGGGGTGTACCCATGACAGGTATTCGTCACCCCAGCATGCTCCACCCACGGTCGTTTGAAGGTGTTGCACAGTATCGTGTGTGGCTCACTGTGATATACATACCCAATGCTGGAGCACATACAGTAGACATCACATGGACATACCATTAACTGGACTCATCAATATGTAAACTAACTGAGTTACCCATGTGATTGCAGTATGGAGTAACAACTGTACTGTACTACACGTACAAAACGACATAACACGTGTACATATCCCAGATGGCCATATCTTCATAGGTTCATAGGTTCATAGGTTTATACTAGGCTATCTGCCCTAAGGCATTTATAAGCCTAGCCCAGAGTTTTTGTGGCTTACGCCACCCCTTATGTTAAAAAATGCTGTGCCCATTAGTTTGTTGTGCCTCTGTCCAGCAGTGACACAGAGATGATTCCCGGGGTAAACCTACGATCTCCCATCCACCGGTCAAGATTTCTCTTGAACAGAGCCAGCGAGGTGCTCTGCCTCACATGGACCAGGATTTTATTCCACAACATAGGGAGTCTCTGGGTGACAAATCTATCCCTCCAGCATGTCCTATTTATATCCGTGCTAAGGTTTAAGTCGCTTGCTCTAGTGGATCTGGTAGATTTGGATTTTTTGAGGTGGAGCATGTCCATTAATTCCGGGTTGGACATGTCCTTGTATGTCAGGCACAGGTCACCTCTGAGCAGACGGTATGTGACTGAATAGAGCTGGAGTTTCTTCAGTCTGGCAGCATATGACAGATTTTGGAGTCCCTTTATCCTTTTGGTGAGGAACTTTTGGGGTCTCTCCAATTGCTGCAGGTGTCGGGTGAGATACATCCCGAATGGGGCATTGTACTCGATCATTGGTCTGATAAGTGAAGAGTACAGGGGAACAATGACCTCGCTTGATCTGGATGTGAATCCCTTCATGATCAGGTGGGCAATGTAGAAGGTTTTTCTAACCACTTTAGCAATGTGAGTGTCAAAAGAAAGGCCACTGTCAACCTGGGTCCCCAGGTCCCTGATAACCTCTTCTGTGCTAAGTGGATTGCTACCTATATGGTAGCTTGGGGTTACCTTGTTTTTCCCGAAGGGTATGACTATACATTTTTTGGCATTTAACTTCAGGCCATGGCTCTGGCACCAGCTATCAGTTTCTGTGAGACCCCTCTGAAGGATATCTGTGTCCGATGTACTTTCCACTATGGCTCCCAGTTTGCAGTCATCTGCAAACTTTGTCAGCCATAGCCCTCCTATGTTAGCCTGTACTTCTGAGAAGTAGATGCCGAACAACAGGGGGCCAAGGACTGAGCCCTGTGGGACACCACTTGTGACCGGCTTGGAGTCTGACATGGCGCCAGCTACTCTAACCCTGTGGATTCTGTCCTTTAGCCAGTTTGCAACCCATCTTGTGACATATGGGTTTACATTTAAGCTGGTAAGTTTCTCTATAATACCCGAGTGGGGTATTGTGTTGAAAGCTTTTGCAAGCTCAAGGTATGCTGTATGGACTGCCTTTCCCTCATCAATGGCCTTGTTGACTGTTTCGAAGAAGTCGACCAAGTTCAAAAGGCATGATCTGCCCTTGACAAAGCCAAAATGGGTCGGGTCCAATGTCTGCAAGTCTCCTATGTCTTTGTTTATGAGTTCCATTATGAACCTCTCCATAGCTTTGCAGACCAGGCTTGTTAAGCTTATGGGGCGGTAATTACCAGGGTCCGTAGAGGCACTGCCTTTGTGGAGTGGGACCACAGTTGCCGTACGCCACTCCTTGGGCACGTATCCTGTGGTAAGGCTAAGATTAAACAGCTGCCTTATGTGCGGGTTTAGTTCCTCATTGAGTTCGTGGAGCACACAGCCGAAGACACCATCCGAGCCCATTGATGCTGTGTTTTTAGCTTTAGAGAGAGCAGCTTTCACCTGTGCATTGGAGATGTCTGGGAGGCTGCACTCCGCTGGGATAGTTATCTCTCCTTTTGGGGGGAGAGGGGGGGGTGAAGTTTGCATTGAACCTGTCTGCCAGTATGTTGGCAATGTCTGTGGGTTCAGTGATTTTTGTATCATTTTGGACTAATTCTGAGCATATCTGGGAGTTTCCACCCAGGTTTCTAACATAGCTGAAGAAGCCCTTATGATTGTCTTTTGAATCTATGGCAATTTTTCTCTCAAAGTTGGCCTTGGGTGATTTTATGAGTGCTCGTATTTTTTTACTAATAATGATCAAAGGTGTCTTCTCTTTTATGGATTTTGCTCTATCATGTAACAGCTTTCTCCTCTTATTGTAAAGTTTGTTTATGGCTGGGGTCCACCAGACTGGACGTTTGCCCTTGGTGGAAAGAGTCTTGGTTTTATTAGGGATTGCCTGATCCATGCAGTCCTGGAGGTGTTCGTAGAAGGCATTTGTAAGGGCTTCCGCAGCTTGGGTTGTGGTTTCCACTGGCTCGGGGGCCTTGAAGGATACCACACCAGTCTTGAGTAGTGTGAAGTTTGCTTTAGAGAAATTCTTCACTGTGGTCTTTTTTGTTTGGGGTGGGGACGGGATGTGGATATCCAGTGAGATTAGTTTATGATCTGATCTCACCAATGAGGGATATACTTCCAGTGTGGAACATTTTGTCCCCATGTTTGTGATGATGAGATCTAGTATATTTTCTCCTCTTGTGGGAACGGTGACTAGTTGTTCCATGGCATTTGAATTTATGAACTCCAGGAACCTTTGGGCTAGAAAGTTTGGGCTTGAGTAATGTTCCCAGTCTATATTCGGGTAGTTGAAGTCACCCAATATAATGGTGTTTGGAGATACATTTATACCCTCCAGTGTTTTCAGGAAGGCTGTGTGGGGTTCCTGAGTTTGAGAGGGTGGCCTGTAGCATGCTACAAATTGTAGAGCAGTTTTGCCTATTGTTAATTGCATCTGGATGGTTTCCGATGCTTCATGCGTTGCCACCAACCTGGAGGTGTGGGTATCCTTGATGAATATGGATACACCCCCTCCTTTTGTGGTGTGGTCCGGGTTTTGGGGCCGGAACGCATGATATGAGGTAAAACCTGATAGTGCCGGGGTGCTCTCAGGAGCCTTGAACCAGGTTTCAGTCACAGCACAGACATGGATGTTCTCCATACTGAGAAGGGCCTCGAGTCCATGCATTTTGAGATTTAGACTTCTGGCATTGAGCAGCATTACCCTTAGTTTCTTCCCATTTTTGTTTTCTAGGGTGCTAGGTTTAGAATTTGAGCCTTGCCTAAAAAAGGCACTATGGGGGTGGCAAGAGCCTTAGCCAATATCCGGAATCCCAGGGGTGACAGGTGCAAGCCATCCCTTGCGAAGCAGTGTGGCTTGTCAAGCATGTCATCCCAGGCAGACAGACACTGGATCCCCTTTGAATGACACCAGAAATTAAGCCAATTGTTAAAGCTGATCATCTTGTCTCTATGTTGTGGCATCATTCTTGGTGAAGGAAGGATGCTGCTCAGGGTCAGGGTCATACCTGCCTGGGCTACATAATCAGAGAGCTCCTCTATGTCTCTTTTCATGTAGTCCAGGGAGGTACGTCTCAGGTCGTTCACACCAGCATGGACAATGTCTGTGTCATATTTGTACTTGCTGTGGAGTGACCCGAGTGCTTGTGTTATGTGATGGATTCTAGCGCCCAATAGGCAGCTTACTGTGATCCTCTCCTTGTTCAGCCTGGTGAGTGGGACGTCAGTGTGTCTGACTATGGAGTCACCTATGACAAGTATGTTTGGTGTTGTATTTGGCCTTAAGGGCTGTGACTGCTTTGCATACTGATTTTGTGTTTTATGTGTTGCCTGTGGTGTGTCATGAGGTGGCGGTTGCTTGGGTGTCTGCTTTGGAGGCCTCTGCTGTTTAGGTAAATTTTTGCTCAGAGCCTCCGAGTATGTCTTTGTGTGTTTATGTGTTTGATTCATTGTTGTGATAGCTTTATGTGAGACTGGTTTTGTGGTGTGTGTAGTTGCCTTCTCCTCCTGTCTGGTCTTGCCAGTCCTGAGTTGAGAGAGCTCAGCCTCCAGTTTGGCTAAATAGCTGCATCTCGCAAGTATTTGTGTTATGTGGGAGGAGGAGAGGGTTGTCTGTGTACATGAGGCAATTGTAACATTGCCTCAATATTCCCAGATTCACCAACTGGACAGGAGAGGACGCCAGCATCTGGCCCTTCGACATGCTAGAGAAATTAAGAAGTTTGGGGTGTAACTGAATGAGAGAGGACTTAGTAAGGAAGTGGGTACTCCTGGGGGGGGTTTCGCTAGTGAGGGACTTTGTATAATACAGAAGTGATAAGCCTGAAAAGAAGATGCTTTTAAGACAAGTGCTGAGCTTTTCTTTTTTTTTTTTGGAGAAAAAAAAAAAAAAAAGCTTTTTAGGAACAAGTACTGCACTTTTAAGTTAAGGGATATACTGTTTAGATTTCTAGTAGAGCAGTTCTAAGGGAAAAAATGAAGAACAGACTTTATGGAGCCAGAAAAAGTTTAACCTTGTTAAACCTGCGCTGCCCGATGCTGCTCTAGTGGCAACTCCGCGCTAAAGCACGCTAAAGCGTGCTTGATAGCAGGGGCTGGAAAGAGCCAGGAATTGACCCAATATGGCCAATAAAACTACAGTTTCAAGTCAGTAACCACTCCCATTGGGGGCAGGGGAGCTGCTCAATGTTTTTCACTGCCACTGATCAACAGAGAGACTTTCCTTTAGCCCAAGCAAAAATGGCCTCACAGAAACTTACAAACAGTTCAGGAACAGCAAGCCTGTAACTGAACTTTTTTAAATCTCAGAAAAGTGGGAAAAAAGCAAGATTTTTTTTTTGTTTTTGTTTTTTCAGAGATAGCAGAGGTTCACAAGTAATATCAAGTTATAACAGTGCAGTAAATGACCCCACACAAGAGTGCTAGGTCAAAGATAGAAAATATGCAAGTTTTGAGAAAAAACGATTTTAAAATTAAGTGCAAACAGGAAATTCAGTAAACAGCTTTTGGTTGTGCTCTAAATACAACTACTAATGCAGAAATCAAGTTTAACAAGCTAGAAAATGCTCAAACTAGGCAACTATGCAGAAAAACTTAGCAAATAAACAGAGAAAAAATACTTAAAATCTCAAAAGTGGCTCCCTTCTTCTCTCAGCGTTTTCTCCTCTTGGTGGGTGCTTCACCAACAGCCAACAAGCCTGAAAAGACGCCAAACCCACGAGGCAACTAGGTTTTAAGAGAGGAAGATGAAGGAGTTTTGGAAATGACCCCTACTGGTCAATAAAACTACAGTTTCAAGTCAGTAACCACTCTCACGGGGGGCAGGGAAGCTGCTCAATGTTTTTCACTGCCACTGATCAACACTGCATGTTAAATGCAGTGACCGTCGTGCATGTTCCCAGTCCCACGTCCTGCAAGGGATGTAACGTAATCCCGAAGGCACGAGTAATGCATGTCGGATGCAGGTCATCAGATCCATATGTTTAGCACACGTAACCTGGAATATGCATTGCCCACTGCTGGTAAACGACGTTTAAATATGACAATATGGATATGCGCAAAACAGGGATAAGCTACTCCGAATATCGCGCAGATCACGGTGAATGATGTCCAGAACAGGTGAAACCAGCATTATATACCCCTGTACTAATAGTGCCTGCTCTGAAGGGTAAAACGACCACTGCCAGGTGTAGAACACGCAATCATGTATAGAATCACCTAACACTATTGCTAGGCAAGATGTACCTATGGTAGGGTTGCCACCTCGTCAAAGTACTAATGTGGGACATACGTCAGATGTCTGAAGGCCGACACATACACCTAGCCAGTACGGAAAGAAGAACTGCACTGTTTTGCCTAGATAAAAGCTCATTCATGTAATGTTTACTTACGTATTCTGTTTGTTGGTTCAGATACAGAATAACTGTATTATGCGATTAGTACATAAACGATAGGAAATAAGTATGTTCTAACATCACAGGACATTTTCCATGTTTACAAATATTTTGCAGGACACAACTGTCCAAAGAGGGACTGTCCCTCGCAGAGTGGGACAGCTGGCAACCCTAACCTATGCCAGGTGTGTAATGTGACAGGTACAGACACAAACGTGTGGAGTCCACGAAACAGTATACACCAACAAGTACACAATGAAAGGTGTAGCTTGCCTGTCACTTTCCCCGTGAGATATATATATATATATATATATATATATATATATATATATATATATATATATATATATATATATGTATACATATATATAATACAGATAGAAAGGGCGATAGAGTGATATATGTTGATATATACGGATTCAGCAATATCTGCAAATATATATAGATAGGTCAACGACAGTCATAATACCTTGGAGGTACAAATACTTAGGATACCGCCAACTATGGAATGTGTAAAATACCGACATGCGTAACCACGAGGCTGAAAGACCGAAAGAGAACCC